>NW_015175389.1:2349-20225 GCF_001447785.1 Gekko japonicus | reverse complement strand
CAGAAAATAATACAGACAAACACACAAGCACACACAAACCCATGACTTCCGTAAACTATGCAGAAAATGGGTTATAAAGGTAGAAGGCAAAGGCAGTAGGGTTGCCAGATCCAGGTTGGGAAATTCCTGGAGATTTGGGGCTGAAGCCTGGGGAGGACAGGGACCTCAGTGGGCTAAAATGCCATAGAGTCCCCCCTCCAGGGGAACTGATCTCTGTAGTCTGGAGATGAGCTGTAATTCCAGGCATCCCCAGGTCCCACCTGGAGGCTGGCATCCCTACAAGTCAGCAAAACCAAGTTATTGGCTGAGGACAGACTGGCAGTATGAAGCACGAGGGAGGCAGGGCAAAAAAACCTGGACCAAGTTGTGCCAGGGATTCCGGGTCGCACTGCACTTACTGATGTGGGAGCATACCAGGGAGGAGGTGCAAGGGAGCGTTCGCACTGTTGGCCTGCCCCTGGTGGAGGCGCGGCTGTAAGTGGCTTTTTTCCCACTCCGGCGACATGCACCTATGCGCATAGGCGCAGCACCGCAGCAATGCGGCTTGTTTGCGGCTTTTAGCGTGCACACTTCTGGGAAGTGGGATCAATGCGCCCGCCAGGGTTTGCTATGGCCTTTACCTGGTACTTTTTTAACGTGGTAGGGAATCGTCATAGGACGGGTTGAGTACAGCTGGGGAACGCCTGACAGCTGTGGCTGTGTGAACCGGCCCCTTTAAGCCATTTGTGAAACGTGCCTAACTGCCAGTCTGAACTCAGCTATTATGTACAAAATGAATAGTGCAATTAAACTTCCTTTACAAAAGCATCCTCCTGAACTGTTCCATGATACCACAGCACTATTTCCTTCATAAAAATGCCCTCCTGAACACTTATTAATTGATCTTCTCTTTGCAAACAAGAGACTCAGTTCTTTGAGCCCTCACTTGTACCTTCACTTGCCCTTCATTTTCCCCAGAAGGTTCAGATTCAAGGAAGCCATTTTTTGAGCCCAAACTCTACTGTAAGCTTCCAGATATAGAGCAGGAAACCCATGGTCAAGATTTGATTTTCTGTCCTCTTAGGATTCAGCTTCATTCATTTGTTACTGTCTTTATGGGAAATGCAGTGTAATGATAATTTCTCAGTTCAGACACCACACCAAATCGTGGCAACAAACTCTGGTTTGCCAGTCGGCTTCCAATTACGGCTTCTGATTCTGGTTTGTTGGTTCAGACGTCTTGCCAAATGATGGCTAAGCTTCCTTGATGATGCAGTTAGATTCCGAACACACAAAAGAAAGAATTACATTGCATAATTAACTTGTGGACCTCACTGACACAGGGTGGTAATGGTGGCCACAAGCTTAAATTGTTTTAGAGGGGGATTAGACAAATTAGTGGGGTAACAATAGTGGAAAACTTTAGCCTCTGTGTTTCTGCTTGTGAGCTTGGGCAATTGGCCGGCCATTGTGGGAAAAAGGGTACTGAATGAGATGGCGGATCCAGGAGGGCTCATCTTATTTTCTTACTCCCTGTAGAAGAAGAGTACTTCTGTCAATGGCTGAACAGAGCATGGAAGTGAAAGCTGCTGGGAAAATACCTTTGTTGAATTTACACCTTCTGGGAAAAGTGAAGGGCTTTAGCAGGTGAGAACGGCAAAAAACTGAGCCTCTGGTTTGCAAAGGGAAAATAAATCCAAAGACCTGCTCTGTAGTAAAATGGAGGCCAAAGAAATGTAAATGCTTTTGTCAGTAGAATGGAAGCAGTAAAACTCTCACAAAGACTGTAAATCCTTCAGGGGACTGACCCTCTTTGCCACAGAAAATGGCTGCATTGTGCATTATGAAGGGAGGCCCCAGATCTGCTGAAGGAACAGAACTCTTGCGTGTTTCGGGAAACTGCAAAAAAGAGCCGTAATGAAGTCTGCCACACATCTGAAAACGCTGCCTTAAGCACAGTACGCCTTTTCTGCTTGCGAGAAAGCAGTCCTGACCTGCATCCTTCAGGATGGGCACGCATCTGGCCATTCAGGCAAACAGCTATTTCTGTGATCTTTGAAGCATTTTCCCCTCAGACTTCAAAATCATGGGAACCTGTGGTGTGAATCATATATTTTCCCACACAAGTGTTTGCCCAGGTACACAAGAGGAACTGTTCTCATTTAGGAGGAAAGTAATATCGGAACTGGCCCTCGATAAGGTCATGTTTGAATTACTGGGAGAGAGAGATGAGAGCCTCTATTGAAATCCAGCCCCCCCTTTTTTGATCATTTATTTTCATTTTTCATAAAATACATATCTATACCACATACACCTTCACAATCATCCTGGAGTCTACTACTATCTGCTTAGCTCTATCCATTCATATAAACGCTTCCATCTATCCACAAACACTTTTTCATCCTTTCTTTGAAGGATTAAACTTATTTTATCCATCTCTGCCATTTCTAATAATCTACACACTAGATCCTCTTTCTTAGGAATATATTCCTGTTTCCAAAATCTAGCTAGTAGAATTCTTGCAGTCGTAAGTATACTAATTATCATATATTTATCTTTCCATCTGTGACTTTCCGGTAGCATATTTAACAGAACAATTTCCAGAGACCGCTCAATTTTAATATTTGTTATTTTTATAATTTTTTTTGTATCATCTTCCAAAAGTCCTGTATCTTTGGGCAACACCACCACATATGGAAGAAGGTACTCACATTATTATTACACTTCCAGCAGTTCTTAGGGAATGTTGGATTACACTTAGCTATCTTGTCCGGTGACCAGTACCATCTATGGTTGATCTTATATATATTTTCCTTAAAGTTAGAACTTCTCATATATTTTATCGATTTCCATGTTTTCAACCAGTCCTCCATGTCTATACTATGCCCTACATCTCTGAACCATGCTCTCATTGTATTATTGGGTACACCATCTTGAACGCGTTCGTCTAATAACAGTTTATAAAACTTCTGTATCATTTTATCACTGCTTGATGCCCAAATTTTATCTAGTTGTAATTTACCATCCTCAAATCCTACTTTCACATCTTTGGAGTATCTGGACTGTAATTGTAGTATTTCCCACCAGGATAGTTCAATCTTATGTTGGGATAGCAACACCTCCTTTGGTTTTAACTTATTATTCTTATCTAACAGAATATCATAGCTTTCTCTATCACAAGCCTTAATGAGGGTTGGTTTAATAAAGGCCTCCAGAGGTGACACCATCTTGGTGTCCTTATATATTGCCTTTCTTTAATTCCGTTCCACACCCATATCAGCGCGCCTCTTAGTATGTGATGTCCGAAATTATAGTGTATTTTATCTTTCCCATACCAAAAGTAGGCGTGCCATCCCATTCTTAAGTCATGTTCTTCTAATTTCAAATTCGTAACATTATTGAAGCAGATCCAATCTTTAATCCAGCTCAAAGCTGCTGCCTGATAGTATAATCTCCAATCCGGTAGCCCAAAACCCCCTCTTTCCTTTCTATCCTGTAAAGTTGTCAGCTTAATTCTTGCCTTTTTGGGGTACCATATGAATTTTTTTATAATTTTATCTAAGTCCACAAAAAATGTAAATTTCTTAACACCGGTATGTTTTGGGCTAAAAATAGGTATTTAGGTAGTACGTTCATTTTGATAGTCGCTATTCTACCCATTAGAGATATCTGTATTTTTTCCAGCGGTGTAAATCTATTTTAATCTCTTCAAGTAACTTATTATAATTGTCGTTTATGAGCGTTGTATTTTTATTTGAAACTATTATTCCTAGGTATTTGACTTTTTTCACTATTTCCATTTCTGTCAATTGTTGGATTTCTTTTATCATGTTAGATGTGCAGTTTTTTTGTTATTATTTTTGTTTTATTCCGGTTGATCTTTAAACCTGCTATCTCTCCAAATTCTTTCACTGTTTCAAGTAGATGTACAACTGCCTCTACGGGGTCCTCCAAAATAAATACTATATCGCTCTGCGTATGCTAATAGCTTAAATTCTTCTCCCTGCACCTTAAGACCATGTATTTGCTGATCTCTTCTTACTATATCATTTAATGTTTCTAGGGCAAAGATAAATAACAATGGCGATAGTGGGCACCCTTGCCTTGTTCCTTTCTGGATTTCAATATCTGTCGTCGTATCCCCATTTATAATCACTTTAGCATATTGTTTACTATATATGGCCCTTATCATTGTTTCAAAATACTCGCCACAGTCCCAGACTTTTAGCTTCTGGAGTATAAATTCCCATGATATATTATCGAACGCTTTTTCAGCGTCCATAAACATTAATGCCATGGTTTTCTCCGGGTGCATTTCATAGTATTCGATTACATTCAAGATTGTTCGTGTGTTATTTTTAATCTGTCTGTTCGGGAGGAATCCTGCTTGATCTTGATGTATGATTTGTGATAACACTGTTTTTAACCTCGTTGCTAGTATATTGGCATAGATCTTATAATCCGCATTTAAAAGTGAAATAGGTCTATAGTTTTTAATATCTTTACTATCCGTGCCCGGTTTATGGATCAACGTAATTACCGCTTGATGCCAGGAATCAGGTAGTTTCCCCGTTAATCTAATATTCTGCAAAAGATGGTGTAGTAGTCTTAACTTATCCCTTCCCTCTTTAGTTTCTTTTATTTTAAGTTCCTCTTTCCCCTTTTTAATTGACACACATATTTTTTCATATGCCTCTTTCCTTTTCTTCCAGGAGTCCTGGGTAATAAACCGGCCTCTTACATAAGCTTTGAACGTATCCCACACTATGTCTATCGCAGTTTCTCCTTGGTTGTTTCTTTTAAAAAATTCCTGAATTTCTGACTTGGTCTTTGTTACAAATTCCTGATCCCTTAATAAACCTGTATTCAATCTCCACCTTGGTTTCCTATATCTATCTTTTAGTAAGAGGAGCATCGGACTATGATCCGCGAAGGTTTGTGGTAGTATTTACTTCAGCTATTTTTGTGATCGTTGAAGCACTGTTGAATAAAGGGTATAATCTGGAATCTTCGTTTAATGTGCTGGAGACCCAAAGAAGCAACAGGACCACTTCTGACACCACATGATGTTCTCTTTTGCTTGCAAATCAGGAATAGGTAGGGTTGCCAGGCAGTGCCTCACAGGAGGGTTATGATGAGGGACAGTGCAGCTCTAGCAATTGCTAGAAACTCTATGGTTTATCTTACCATAGAGTTGCAGGCAATTGCTAGAGTGAGCCTTGTCATTTCTAGGTAGCTCTAGGAATCTCCAGGAACTCTATGATCAGAAGTTCCAATAAAGAGAAAAGGGCTTTTTTTTTTTTAAGTTTTCCTTCCCAGGATGATTGTGCCTCCCCTTTTGCCCCAATTTCTGCCCACCAATCAGCTGAGCATCAGCAGGCAAGGGATGCAACTGCCTAGAGGTCTCCCTGCTGTAAGCGAGCAAATGGGAACCCCACGAATACAGTACTCACTCAGGTTCTTGTTTTAGGTTCACACAGCAGAGACGGGTGTGTTCAAAACAACATCCATTTATTAGGAAGAACATACAGGGATGGGGAGCAACTCGTTTCAGGACAAGGGACCTCATGCAGTCTAGAATTCTAACTAACAAATGGAACTGAGGAAAGATTCCATCCTATGACCCTAACCAGCTCACACAAATATTAGAGGGGGGAAGCGGACTGTTCCATTGTAACATATACAATAAATACACCACAGGTAGCAGTAAGAGTAAGTCTAGCTTTCAAGAATAATCTGGAGAACAATACAATGGAAGGGGAATATCATGATTTACCTCTATAGCAAGACACAAATGTTTTATCACTGGTGACTTGATCTAATAAATTGAATTTGTTATGGGAGTAGGATGCAGTGCCGTCTCCCCTCCTTCCCATGCATGAGCAGAAAGTGCTTCCATTCATTTGTAGTGGAAGAAGCAAAACTTCTTCAGCCCAGAGCCCCTAGGGCCTGATGGGGTGTCACTATTGAAGCCTCCTGTTTTTGGAAAGCACAAGGAGAAATTAAAAGTCCCTGTCTTTGCAGAGAGGAGACGTTTACTGACTCTGTGTAATGGTGAACTTTCACTAAGGTAAGGTGTACTAACTTTCTGGAATGGTGGCTGGCTGTTTATCATACCATGTTTTCCAGCTACATTTTTGGTGGCAGCTTTACAGCAGTTGTGATGTACAGGGATCCAGCAAGATGGCTTTCAGGCTGTAGCCAGTTACTGTTATTTTTAATCTAAAGGACACAGGAGGAGTTATATCATGCCATTTATCTTTGGGGTCTGCCTCCTCCTATGTCGTTAAATTTTGTTTTAAACGTTTTGTTATATGATTGTACCAGTACATGGGATGGATCCAGGCTAAATTTCCCAGTGGCAGAATGGAACCTTCCTGCCTTGGGTTGCCAATCTCCAGGACAGGCTTGGAGTTCTCCTGGAATTCCAAATGACCTCCAGACCACAGAGGTCAGTTACCCTAGAGGAAATGGCAGCTCTGGAGGGTGGAATCCATGGCATCACATGCCTGTTGAGCTGTTGGCTCTCCTCAAGTTCTGCCTCCAAATCTCCAGGAATTTCACAGCCCACCAGAGTCAACAGCCCTAAGTCTGCGGCACCTCTCGCCACGAAATACTGCTCCTGTGGAATAGGTGACCGTAAGGAATGACATGAGGGGGGGTCTGCTGCAGGAAGGTGGTTATCAGCAGAAATTGCCAATTTAGTCTGGGTCCAGGGATTTTTCCTGATAGTTTTGTAAAGAAAGAACATTTTAGTTAACCAAAGTGGTACTTCACATTCTGTCTGCACTTCCCACAAGACAGCTGCTGCAGTGTCTTGAAATGGTTTAGCAACGGGTCAGGAGTTATCAGATAAACTGCAGTATGTAGGTTAAGATTGCTACGGTGCAAAGTTTTGATTGGCACTTTGACCACAATGGCACTATACCAGAAGAGGTACAGGAGGATTAAATGGTTTGGCAATGGGTCAGATGAACTGCAATATGTAGGTTAAGATTGCTAATATGCAAAGTTTTGATTGGCACTTTGACCATAATAGGACTGCGGTGGCTAAATGGTTAAGACGCTGAACTGCAGACCGGAAGGTTGGTAGTTCAGCAGTTTGAGATCCAAGTGCTGCATGACGGAGTGAGCTCCTGTCTCTGGTCCCAGCTCCTGCCAACCTAGCAGTTCAAAAGCAAGAAATTTCAAGTAGATAAATAGGTACCGCTTCAGTGGGAAGGTAACAGCGTTCCGTGCACCTTGGCGTCTAGTCACATGACCACTGTTATGTATTAAGATGGCCACGGCTGAGCCAGCCTGGCCATGCAGTCAGGCAGACCTTCAATCCGTATAACAATAGCCACCTTGGATCCTAGTGCAGACCAATAGGGTCAACCAAATCTGGAATTGGACCTGTAGTAGCCGGGTCATGTAAATTGATCCTATCACGGGAATTGGGGATGTGTTGGGTGTGAGTGAGTACGCGCATATAAGCTGGCCCTGGACTGGCTAAGTTTTCTCTTCATTTGGATGTAACTAATAAACTTGAGCTGATTTCACTATGCTGAGCCTCAGAACTCGATACTTTACAACTACGTAAACGTCTTCAGACAGCACTGGCTCTTCGGCTTGGAAATGGAGATGAGCACTGCACCCCTAGAGTCGGATTCGACTGGATTTTGAGCAAGGGAAACCTTTTACCTTTTGACCACAACGGCACTATACCAGAAGAGCTACAGGAGGAATGGCTGGTTCTAGCTTGCTGAGATCTCTGAAGGAACGTCCCCAACCTACTTCCTTGAAAATCACAATTAAGTGGCCTGGGTGTCTGTGCTGGGGCTGGGGGTGAGAGAAAGGCCTTACTTAATTGGGAGATGCTAAACTGGGTGGGCAGGGAGGCGTGGGGAGCTGCACTGCTAATAAGGGGTAAGAATGATAGATGGCTTGTGTCTTCGTGAGCTAAATGGGAACAAATTTCTTAGGGCTAATTATGTTTGTTAAATGTGTTTGAGTCAATAAAAAGTCCCAGAAAACAAGTAAAAGAAGGAAAGGGGGGAGGGAAACGAGAGCGATCTAGATGCTGCAGCGGCTACAATGGAGACATACGGATTTTCTGCAGCGAAATGATGAAATAATTGGCCGCCAGCGCAATAAATGTAATTGTGGCCGTTTAAAGCGCATTGTGTCTTTGTGACAAATGAAAATGTTTCGGGCCCCCTTCAAGGCACACAGTTTTCCGACCAGGTTGACAAAGAGGGAGCCGACAAGCGGTTAAATCTATCAGGGGATGGTCAATTTTGTTTGAAAACAGTCTCTTTTTCTTTCCAGCCCGGCAAAGCAGGGAGCATTCTTTTATGCAGTCAATCTCCCTCACCAGGATAGCTGGATGGAACTCAACTCCGTGCCTGCTCCCAAAGGGAAAGTGGGGGCATTTTGCAAGGGGGGGGGAGTGAGAGGGTTTTTTTTTAAGGAGTCAGAAAGGATGAAGGGGGAGGAGGGTGAAAATGAGAAATGTCTGCCTTTCAAGAAGGGAAGCCACAAAGAATGTTTCCCTTCTCTTCACTGATCATTTAATTTAGTTCTTCACAATATTGTGGGGGGGGGAAGGAGAGAGATCCTGGTGCAGATGCGCCCCCCCCCCTGATGTCACAGATGGTGCGGAGAAAGCAGACCGCTCACAGCATGGGGCCTAGATGCTTTCCTCCCCCATTGTTCCCCAAGTTTAAAAAGAAGGGGGGGAAATACAAAAGCAGTTGGAAAACATGCTTAATAACAAATTCCAAATAATTTCCCAAACAGAAGGCTTGAGCCAAGCAGAAGAGAGAGCTGTGCAGGCAGAGAGGGGGAAAGGGGGGGGGAGGACAAAACCTGCCCCCAAGGCTCCTTGGGCATTTGGACAAGATTTCCTTTGGATTCCTTGAATGCTACAGGAGGGAAGTTAGTGTTTTCGGAGCCAGCGTCTCCCCCTTGGAGACCGCTCTCTCTGCAGGATGCTCCTCGGAGTTCTCCTGCTGAGCTTTGCATCCCTCCCTTGGGTTTGGGGGGCTCAGAGATGTCAGTGCCACTGCACCTGCCTGGCAGAGCCAGCGAGGAGGGGCCCGCAGGTGCAGAGCAGGCAGACCCGGCAGCTACGGCACTACCGCCAACCTAGGCAGAGGCACAGGCTAAGAGGTAAGCACCCCCTTTTACCAGATTATGTCGGATCCCAAGGCTCCAAAACTGCCTTTCCGATGGGCATCATATCTTGCATACCCACACCTGATGGAGTCTGTGTGGCACATTTTCGGTGTGAAGGGCAGAATTTGGGGTGATGGTTTTAGAGCATCCTAGGAAATGTGCCAGTGGGAGGCGGAAGAGTGGCAGCTGTAACTTTCTTGGCATTCCACGTCCATCAGTCCATGGTGGCTGGAAATGAGGCTACAGGGCAAGAGAGTGGTGCACCTTCGCCACATAAGGCTGTGAAATAGGCTCAGTATAAGCAGAATATTTATTTTTCATCCGCATATGTGGAAGGCAGGAATGGAAACAAAATGCAGTAGGGAAGAGTAACCAAGGATGACCAGAGGAGCAGTAGATCTTTTGTTGACACTGAACTTAACTTTATGTGTCATTGCCTTTCCTGCATCATTCAAGACAGTCTCCGCCCCAAAGAGCTTACAATTTAAGGAAAAGAAGCGTGGAAGACATGGTGCCCTAAGGCAGGCAGCTTAGAGCCAGTGCGGTGCCATGACTGCAGTGAAGGACAAGGATCTGGGAGAGCCGGGTTCAAATCCCTGCTCTCCCATGGAAACTCGCAGAGCAGCCTTCAGCCAGTCACTCAAAGCCTAGACTGCCTCATAGGGTTGTTGTTTTGAGGATAAAATGAAGGAGGAGAGGACGATGTGACCTGCTTTGGGTCCCCACTGGAGATGGAAAGCTGGGTATAAAGATCCAAACAGAGAGCTGGTAGTCAAACTGAGCACCATTCACCAGGAAATTATCCAGGGGGAAGCACACCTCGTGTGCCTCTCCTATCCATTTCCCTGTGGGTTTGGGAAGATGGATCGGTGCCCATGATCAACATGCAACTTGCAAATGAGTCGAACGTGGACTCTGTCACGGCTGAAAATGCCTGAGCAGCTGTTTCATCTTGGCAGGCAAGAGAGGGGTTATGAATGTTGCAATCCGCCTTCCTGTATAGAATTTCCCTTCAAGCCAAGTTTTCTATTTCCAGACACCAAAATAATGACCCGTATCTACAGAATAACGGGAAAGGAAAGGTGTCATTATCATAATGTGCAGAACAAAGAGGACTAGGCGATGCGGAGTGGATTTCTTTTTTTGTCCCCGGACCATCCTCTCCTCCCCTTGCATTCACTATTCACTGGCACATTTCCTAGAGGTCACGGCTCTGCTTTGAAAGTCAATGAACAGACTGTTGCGGCTCTTTATTCTTCCCTGCCTTTGCTGTGGATTTTGAGGCTGAACCTTCAAATGCTCTGATTTTTTTTTTGAGGGGGGGCATTATTTATTCCCATCTCGTAAGCCCCTGAGCTCCATTATTAGAAGAAAGAGGAATTGTTTAGCATCTCCTGTTTCTGCAAAGAACCCTGATGCCCAACCACTGAACTGGGCATGACAGCTGGGATGAATTACATGACTTTTTTCGCATGGCTTTTACATGACTTTTTGTTTGGTGGGGGTGGATGCAGAAATGGTTTCAAGGGAATTCCACGGGAGCTGGTGATAGCCATGAGCAGAGATGGCCCTTAAAAGGGGCTTAGCCAAATCCACGGAGGAGAGTCAGTGGCTATTAGCCAAGATGACTAAATGGAACTTTCATGTTCAGAGTGCAGGGTGGAGGCTGGGGACCTATAATGGGGAGAGGGCATGCCCTGCTTGTAGACATCTGGTGAGCCACTGTGGGAAATAGGATATATGAGTAGAGAGACCATTGGTCTGATTCAATAGGGTTACTCTTATGTCCTTGCACAGTCTGACTTTGTGATCGGGGAGAACAATCTTACTTTTTCTAAGATGGAAATAATATGTCGTTTATCCTTTTTTGTTGCCTTGTGTTCTTGGTATTGCTCACACAGAGGGTGCCTGAGCTCCAGGATCTCTGCTGGTCTCTGATGTTCCAAATTGTCCTTCATTTTAGCCTTGGCCAGGGACAGAATGCAGCCCTCTTCAGGCATTATGACTTTGACTATCCAACAGCACATAAGGGGAGATTTCACGATGCACAATCTTTATACGCAGCCTTTGTCAACTTAAGAGCTACATTTGATTCTGTGTCACATACCTGCCTGTGGAACAAGCTAAACGTCACATGTCTAGCGAAAAGACGGTTAAAGCTAATAATGAACTTCTACTCTGAAAATTCACTTTATGTCAAACTAAACAATAAGAGATCTGCATCAAACCCTGTACCTATCCAAAGATGGCTAATGTGTGTATTGGAAGGACTGCAGGTAGTGCGGTCATGAGTGCCTGTATTATGATGATTGAACAGGGCTAAATTCTGCAATTAATTAAATACAGGTGAGAAACAGCAGCAGTATTAGTGTTATTACTTTCCTAACCAGGGCCATGGGTACTTGCCTGTCCCTGATGGGCCGGGCAGCTTGCTAGTCAGTCAGCCTGGGGGTTTCTCTCCTTTTCTTTATCTCCAAGATACAGCTTATTGTGTGGCTACTTGACAATGCAGGGAGCTAGGGCAGCTGCCCAGTTGCTGTTGCTAGCAATGAAGCCAAGTAGTTCTGAAGGAAGAAAGTTCCCCTATGCTGATATTGAGAGCAGATGGCTTACAATGTTGACAAAAATTCACAGTTTAACTGCCTTTCCTTTCCAGATTACAGTCTTCTTTGTTTGTGTCTCAGTTGCTGCCCTAAATGCGCAATGGTTTGGGCAAGTGACTTCAGATATTATGGCGGAAATGCACCTGACAGAGCAAAGCTATGGTCTAGGAGATGTCGGTTTGTTCTT
This sequence comes from Gekko japonicus, assembly GCF_001447785.1. Taxonomy (NCBI): domain Eukaryota; kingdom Metazoa; phylum Chordata; class Lepidosauria; order Squamata; family Gekkonidae; genus Gekko; species Gekko japonicus. The sequence continues at coordinate 8,297 of NW_015175389.1, read as the reverse complement.
AAACAACTCACTCGTACAACTGCGTGAACTGGATTCTGCCTACAAGGAGCTGACTCACAAACTGAAAATCTTCCATGGCTTTTCTTCAGTCTGTCATCTGTGCTGCATGGCATGTAATGGCTTGAGTCTCTACTATATGGCTACTTACCTTTCAACACTATAATCACATGGGCCATTGACCTAAACAATAGCTCAGGCTCTGCGGGAGTATGCAGTTAAGGGCTGTGGAAATGTGGATTACAATCATTTAATCCAAACTGTATGCTAGAATTGAATTATTGTAATCCACATTTCCAAGCCCTTAACTGCATACTCTCGCAGAGCCTGAGCTATTGTTTAGGTCAGTGGCCCATGTGATTATACTATATGGCTACTTACCTTTCAACACTATAATCACATGGGCCACTGACCTAAACAATAGAACACTGAGGTCACCACATGGCTAATACTGAACAGGCTACTTGTTCAGAAAAGTTAAAGAGGGAGACCTAGAAAAACAAGGACCAGTTTTTATTTTACCTTTGTAAGTAAATGTCAAGAACAGATAGAGGTTTTGAAAAGTGATAATATTGTATGAAAATGCCATAAGTGATCTTTTCCTTACTCAGAATGAAAGTTATGTTTTGAAATAATTGTAGCCCAGCTGCTCATCTAACTAGTGTTTAACAAGCTAATCTTTGAGAAAGTGTATTGTCTATCTTCTGAAGAGGTGGATGGGCTTCCTAAACAGGTGAACTGGTTTCTGGATCTGGATCACAGCCTTACTTTACATGTAATGGAAGCTAAATGTAGTTGCAGTAATGATGGTGAAGCGGTTTTCCTGACATCTTATGTTAAAAATCACCCTGTTTTTATTCTCTAACACTGCATGACTTTTAAATGTATCTAAAACCCTTTCTCCGGAAGTCACACTGATCACGCTGCTTTGAACAGTACTCACCCTTCAGTGGATATCAAGTGAGACCCTAACTGGACCACAGGCCTCCAGTTAGTTATACATCTAAAACTATCTGACCCTGCCAAATTTTAACCTAGGCATGAAAAATGTTTGCAGAGTTTCACTTATGAGGAAAACATTCTAGGTGTAAGGAACATACTTTAATGTTATGTTTCTCTGAAGGGTTTGTATGTGGAGTCTGGCCTGGTAAAAGAAATCATGTGTCTAACAGGATGAAGCCCAAACTGGATTAATTTTACTATGGATTGAAGACTCAGGATAGAGTTAGTTGATGTAGTAAAATATCTCTCTCCCTCCGCTACATAATTTACAGGACAAAACTGCCCTATCAGCTTTGGTTGGCCATCTCAAATATCGTTTCAAGTGTGCCCCTTCCCAGCAGGACAAATCAAGGAACCCCATATCAAAGCTGTGTATCTCAGCACTGCACTACAAGAAATAATTTTAAAGTAGCTCTGCGTGTATATGCCAATAAAAGGCTTGTCTGATTGACTGAGTAGCAAAAATTGTCAATTTATTAAAACTTACTGAGCAGGATGGGAGAACTTTTCAAATAAATAACAAGCATCTCACAAACAAAAAGTGCTCTCCATGATCCACAGAATGAGTACCACTGTTCCATCACTTTATAAGGTGCCTTACTAATTATTATTACTTGCAGATAAAGTCAGTTATTAGAATGAGAAGTTACTAAAGCCAGCAAATTAATAGATACCTGTAAGAAATGAATTTCTTTCAGAAAGCATGTTTTAAATATGCTGGGTCTCATTTCATCTTTTAAGTATTTATTTTCAATAGGTCAACTTAATAATTTCAGTCACAGCAAAAAGTCGCTAAAACCACATAGCTCTCTACAATGAGTGCCACATACCTTTGCTCAAAAGCGCAAGACAGCCACAGCCGTGCTTTAATCCCCACTGCTGGGAGCACACAGACAATCCATTTGCTGATCTGTTATGAAACTGCTGGACAGTAGCAGCAGGGGAGCCTGCGTAAACAAAGGCCTCCTCACATTTCAGATTTCCCTGTTACAGAACTGTTAGCTCCTGGTATGGCCGTAGGGCACTGGACAAAAGTATGGCAGGTGTTCCCTCAAATGCATATACTTAACTAGTGGTACAAACAGCTGGGAGGGAAGGTGGCATGGTGTAGCCTGATCTTATCAGATCTCAGAAGCTAAGCGAGGCCTGTGGTTGGGAGACCACCAAGGAAGACTCTGCAGAGGAAGGCAATGACAAACCACCTCTGCTTCTCACTTGCCATGAAAGCCCTGAACTGGGGTTGCCATAAGTCAGCCGCAGCTTCACACACACACACACACACACACACACATACACATACACACACACACACACAAATACAGCTACAGAATAACCAATCAACACCTGTGGTTGGTCTGCAGGTACGATATTATTAAATTAACAGAAATAGGGCCAGTTGGCGAGGCCTGTGGTTGGGAGACCACCAAGGAAGACTCTGCAGAGGAAGGCAATGACAAACCACCTCTGCTTCTCACTTGCCATGAAAGCCCTGAACTGGGGTCGCCATAAGTCAGCTGCAGCTTCACACACACACACACACACACATACACATACACACACACACACACAAATACAGCTACAGAATAACCAATCAACACCTGTGGTTGGTCTGCAGGTACGATATTATTAAATTAACAGAAATAGGGCCAGTTGAGTACCTTGAGAGAGAACCAGATTCTTGGTCTGCAAGGCAGGTTAGCAGTATTACATTGTAAAAATGCAGAAATGTGATAAATGCCAGTTCCAGTTCTGCAGCCTTGTTAATATTCAGTTTTTCACATTCCTTCCTATGGGACTGGCAGGACACGTTCTAGTTGACTGTCACTGTGACGGCAGAAAAGTAAAGCATAGTCCCAGTTTAGAAAGCTAAACGGTGCTCGTCACAGCATATGCTGTTCTTGTTCTTTTTTAAAAAGTTCATATTCACTCACTTAAGCCAGTGAACTTTCTTCCCCCAAAAGTAGTTTTTAGAGAAAGGAGTATATTTTACCAAAACAAAAAAAGTAGGAGTCCCAGCTTTCACAAAGTATCTGCAAAAAACAAAAACAACAACAGTGACTATCTTTTCTATTGCTCATCCAAAGTTTAAATTTGAGATCACCTTTTTATAATTGCTCTTCTTTATATATGGATATCTTGTTAGACACTGACTGTAGAGTATTTGCTTTTTTTAATTGAAGAAATTAATCAAACGCTTTCGGCAAAACATTAAGAGGAACTTCCTGACAGTTAGAGCAGTTCCTCAGTGGAACAGGCTTCCTTGGGAGGTTGTGGGCTCTCCTTCTTTGGCGGTTTTTAAGCAAAGGCTAGATGAAGAAGAAGAGGAGGAGATTGGATTTATACCCCACCCTTCACTACCCAAAGGTGTCTCAGAGTGGCTTACAAACTCCTTTCCCTTTTCCTCCCCACAACAGACACCCTGTGAGGTAGGTGGGGCTGAGAGAGCTCTTGACAGAAACTGCTCTTTTTCAAGAACAGCTCTTATCAGAACTAAGGCTTTGCCCAAGGTCATCCAGCCAGGTGCAAGTGGAGGAGTGGGGAATCAAACCCGGTTCTCTCAGATTAGAGTCTGCGCACTTAACCACTACACCAAACTAGATGGACATCTGACAGCAATGCTGACTCTGTAAACTTAGGCAGATCATAAGAAGGAAAGGAGGAAGGGTTGCATCAGTGCTTAGTTCTCCTAGCGCTTTCTTACCCGCCCAGGGAAATGCTGATCGCCACTTTGGGGTCAGGAAGCAATTTTCTCCGGGCCAGATTCCTGGAGGGTTTTTTTTGCCATCTTCTGGGCACAGAGCCAGGGGTCAATGGGGGTAGTTGTGAATTTCCTGCATTGTGCAGGGGGTTGGACTAGATGACCCTGGAGGTCCCTTCCAAATCTATGATTCTATGAAATTACTGTTGCCTCTTATGTCAGTTCTGCTGCCTGCTTTGTAATCTTAGGACAGAAACAGCTTTATCTGAATGCTACAATTAATAAGCTACCTCAGTAGGAGAATGAGTGCCCTGGTATGTAGAATCCTGAGGACCCAGCAGGCAGAACTGCACAAGTTTCCTTTTCTTTATCTTTAATATCTGATTTGCAACAACAACAAAAATGCAAGCAGTTTGCCAATACAGGGGCCATGCAGTTAGGTAACTGCCATTCTAGGGCTGGATCCACCATGGGACAGACTGAGACTGATTAACTTATATTTTTAAATGTTTACAATTTTATTGTAATTGTTACATATAAGAGGGTTATTATATTCCCCATGATGTACTTATTACCAGCAGGACCTTTTTTTTGAACCCATATGAGAGATTCCCCTTAGACAAAGCAGCCCTCTGACTGAGGAGTCTATGAACTCAGCTCCTTTGATACTGCACACTTGTCATTTTGTTGATCAATGAGTGGCATGCAGCTCCCAGCTCAGCATCTCACCTTTGGTGTTGCAATGCTTGCAACAATGTCGACTGGGTGCCTATCTGGTATATCTCTTCTCTTTCTTCATCCTCATAAAAAAGCTACGCAAAGTAACATGGGGAGAAAAAAGATTACCAAGTGCCACGAACACGCTTTATGGCTTAAGATTTTCATCCAGGTCATACAGTGGAACATCTGCAACTTGTTTTGGGTAGCATGACATTTAAAAGATTCTTGGCTATGACTGGTTAACAGGATTAGTTTGTCACTGCTGTTTATTTTACTTGGTTTGGGGGATCTGGTACTAAACCAGCAGAACAGTGATAGTTTGGGAACTGCTGTGGTAATTTGATTTCTGACACATTGTCGCATGCTCTCTTGTGAGATAGACAGCCTCCAAGATAACTGGAACAAATGTTTAAAGGATTTTCCAGACTTAGCTTTGTTTAAAAGAATTATCTGTGTTGAAGAGCCAGTCTGACACATGACAAATACCTGGTGAAATGCCACTGCTAAAAGTAATCCATTAAAAAACCCTACTTTCCTTCCAAACTAAAGTGGGAACCAAGAGATAGGATTACATAAGTGAAAGCAATAATGCGATAGAGTAACGGTAAGACCAAACAAGTATAAAAACAAACAACATAACATCTTCATGACTATAACTAAGTCCCTAAGAACCATATTTGCCTTCACAGATGCTAAACACACATGTCTCTCAGGAGGCTCTGAAATCTCTCTTAAACAGTTCAGTTTTACAGGCTGTCTAGAAGCAGAATAGGAGCCTTCTTTGATTGCTCTAAGAGGCTATTCCATTTCTCAAAGGTTCTCATACAAGCTGTAGCCGAGTATGGCATGGTGGGAGAAGTGACAGAGAGCAGGTGGCCAGAAGCAGAGTTGTGGAATGGATTCATATAGGGAGAGATGATTCTTCAGGTTATGTTGGCCCTAGGAAGTGAAGGGCTTGAAACGTTAGATCCAACACCCCTAACTGATGCCTGAAATATATCTGTAACCAGATCCAAAATGTGTAACCATTTCTGGGAACACAGGATCTCAGCAGCTAGCCTGTTATTAAATGGACTGCTGCATGCTGAACCAATGGAAGTTTTCAAACTAGGCTCCATGTATAGCACATCACAGTAGTTGGATCTTCAAGGTACTGTGGCATGGATCACTGTGGCCAGGTCAGCTGACTTAAGACTGGAGGGAGTAACTTCTGAGATACAGACAGAGCTGAAAAAAATCATTTTTTCCTGACAAAGCATGCTTTAATCCATCAAGCATGGGAAAAGCAATGACATCCAAACCACCAGTCTTGCCAACCAGCATCACTAGAGCACAGGTGGTGAACTCCTTTCTCTGAGGTATGCCTCTTATGTACTAACAGGTAATGTTCTAATATGAAATGTTTCCAACAGACAATTCTTGCTTCTTCCTATTTCACTGAATGACAACCAAAGCCTTGAAACTATTTTTAAAACCCAAACCAATTCTACAAGGAGCTCTACCAAGTGCTATTATTAAAGCTGTATCACAG
>NW_015175389.1:538-1801 GCF_001447785.1 Gekko japonicus | reverse complement strand
TACTCATGCCATGACAGTGTCCTTGCAGCCTTGATCATAAAGTTCATAAAATCAAGTGCCATTAATGTGCCTGGCATAGTATAAACATAGAATTTAGGACACATCATTTCCTGGAAAAGGCTTGATCTAGCTAAGCAAAGGAGAAGGTAAGCAGAGAAAGGGGTTAAACTCACATTTCTAACAAACAAAAGAACTCTAACCTCCATGATAAACTAGACTGAAAGTGTCCTTTTTATAATAGACTAAGGGTACTTTCTAATCCATTTATTTTCAAACACCAGACAGATAAATGGCAGTTTCAAACAGGTGCAGTTTCCTACCTCTAATTCACTAGGATAATATTTTCTTTCTGTATCCCAGGAAGGTAGCTCTTCAAACATGACTGTTAAATGGTCAATAAATCTGAAAGAGATGATACATCATGTTACTCTCCTATAGTCATAGCCTAACCCACCATTAGTATTATGTTAATACATTAGCAACTATTAGCACAAAATTCATGACATTCCACTGTAAACATTCAAATCAACCTAACTATAAAAAACCTACATGGTATTAATATTCTGGAATTCTTTAATAGATATATTCAGGGTAAGATTGTCAAACCATTCTCCTTGAGATTAATTAATCTAAAATAGCAGCTTTCCTATTGCTCTGTTCCCACAATCACCACTGTAGATGAGAATCACACCATCTAAACACATATTGAACTTCTAGAACACTCTTCAACTACTGAGGACAAAATGCTCAGATCGTATTTAGGTCTTAATTAACATCTCCTGGCCCACCTCTCATACACATCCCACGAATAGCAAGCTACATATTTATTAGCTCGATGTATATAAAGTTTTGGGGGCTGGGAGGCCTGGGGAGCAGACAGGTATGTGCTCTCATATTGTAGGTCATGGGGTGCGGGGAAAGGCTCTCCCCTAGCTTACATTGTAAGCTTCGATAGACCTAATGGTTTTCTGGGCTCCAATGTATACTTTACTAGTCAATCAACTGTATTATCAGATTATAACAGAAGATGAAGATGCCGGAATTTAGGAAGCCAATAATTATCATGTATGTTTCAATGCATAATTAATGATCACTTTGAAAGAATGAAAAAAAAGAACACCACTTATGTAAAGAGATATAAATATAATGTAATGACATATAAGTTGAATGGATATAATTTAGTTTAAACATTAGATGATGTTATATACAATTTATGTCCTTTTTTTGGTTGTAATATAGTTCTTCAATTAAAAAATATGTAAA
>NW_015175389.1:0-494 GCF_001447785.1 Gekko japonicus | reverse complement strand
CCACTCATCAACCTGTGCCATCTTGTAGAATCACTAGCAAAACCCTAAACTTCACACTGGCCTATGCACCACAAAGTCCAATTCTCCATGGATACATTATTTACACCTGGCCAGATGTTACACTAGAGGGCAGAATTCCACACCAGAGGAACAAAATCCCTAGTTTCACCCCCCAGTGCTGACTCAGTGGTGGCACTACCGCTATAAGGGATACCAAGATAGAAAATTTATTTAAAATTTATTTAAAACATTTTTATGCTGCCTTTCCACCTGATCAAGTGTCCACAACGCAGCATACTATAAAAACAATAAAACATTAAAGCAATTAAAAATACAGTTAACATTATAAAATAATTCAATTAAACATAACAATTATACAGTGCTCTGCCAAGACGATCTGATGCACTGGGCTATTCCTTCAGGCTAAGGGTGAGCTATCCCTCTCAGCAAATGGGTCACTCTTTCGAGCCACACAGAGGCAGTCCATTTCCCAT
>NW_015175388.1:650589-660049 GCF_001447785.1 Gekko japonicus | reverse complement strand
TGATCCACACAGTCAACGGCTTTAGCATAATCATTGAAACAGAAGTAGATGTTTTTCTGGTACTCTCTTGCTTTCTCCGTAATCCAGCGAATGTTGGCAATTTGATCTCTAGTTCCTCTACCTCTGGTTTGAGCCAATATTTCCAGAAGGTCGCCTCGGTGGTTGCAGGCACATCCCCCCCACCCTCAGTCCTCTCCCACCCGGACTTGAAAATCAAAGGGATCCGCCAGGAGGAGGAGGGAAGCGCCCTACAGAAAAGGCAGCGGGTTGCTTCTGTCTGAAGAAGACTTCTCTCGCGGACTGACTGACTGACTGACTGCCTGCTGCAGGGCCCAGCTGTCCCAAGCCGCGATCCCTGGGTGGATTCAGCAGCCCTTCTTTCTTCTGAGCAAACAGACACAGGATGCGGGGGGGGGGGGACTCTCAGCTGCGCCTGGAGTTTCAGAGAAGCCCTCCCCGGCCAGCCGGATCCCGTCAGCACTTGGTGATGGGAGACCTCCAAGGATCGTCGCCGACCACCTCTGAAGTTCTCTGGCCTCCGGGGTCGCCCTCCGTCAGCTGTGACTTGACTTTTCACCACCACCACCAGCAGCAGCAGCTGTGAGGGCCCTGCTGGGAATGGCTCGGGTTTGAGTCGGGGGTCCCGTCCTTTTCACCCCTCCTCCCTGAATCCACCGAGGGAGTGGGCGCTGGCCGGCATCCCTTCGCTTCTACCGAGCCCCGGCCAAGCCAGAACTGGCTCCAGGGACTCCCGAGGCAGCCACGGAGGGACTCGACGGAGATAACTCGTTGGAGGTCTGCTGCCGTCCGGCACCTTTTGCCGCCACTCGGGGCCCGATTGAAGTGGCAGCAGGATCCCTTGGCAGGAGCGCGACACAAGGCTGGAACCTGCATCGATCCCCCGCCGCAAAGACATCGGATGTCTGACGCGAGTTCGTTTGACATTCAGACGTGCGTGCGGCCCCGGAAACTCGCCTCCCCAAGCGCCCCGGGCCGAAGAGCGCCGCGCAGGAGGGCAGTCCGCGCCTTCACCCGAGGGCCCTTCTCTCCCCCCCCCCCGCCTTTTTTTTTCCCCCCCATTGGGATCCGGGCGAAAGGCTCCCCATCTCGGGGGGCGATTCTGCACATGGGCTTTCCCCTTCGTTCTTTTGGCAAGCCCATGCGGGAAGAACAGCTTCCCCGGGCGGTCTGGGAGCCCCGCCAAGGGCCTGGGCGCCCGGAGAAGCAGGCGCCGGCTCCCAGGCGAGATCCCCCCGCGGGGCAGCCTTTCGTGCCTCAGGCGCCGTCAGGGAGGAAGCCAAGCGGGTCCGGTCCTGGTCAGTAGCGCGGGGGGTGGGGAGAGACACTGCCGATCCCGGCAGTGGCAGGCAAACCGTCCCTGAACGTCTCTGGCCCTGAAAACCCGACGCCGGCCGGGGTCACCCGAAGTGGCCTGCGACCTAAGGGCGCGTCCACCACCAACTTGTTGAGGCCACCGCGGATGGTTCCGATGCTTCCCCTGGGGACGGGGCGGGCGACTTTCCCTTCCTCCGGTAGGGCCTTACTGGGTCAGTGGGGGGAGATAAGGAATGTTCCACTTTCAGTAGCAGAGCCGGCTGGAAAGCCCAAAGCCCCTCTCAAAAGCTTCCTGGGAGACAGGTAGCAGGCGCACGTTTTGCGGGAGGAGTGAGAGAAGAGCATCCCCGAATGCACCATTGTCCACGGGGTGGATTGACCCGTCGTCTCCCTCGCATTGGTCTCTTCCTCCACCTGCCTCTCTAGCCCCATCGGACGTCCCTCTGGGGTCAGTGGGACACAGGCTGCTGCGATCACACATCCTAAGTGTTCCACTCCCTCCGCTTTCAATGAATGCACTTTCCGACTGGATTTTCCCGTGTGAACTGGCAAGTGCTTTGAAAGTGTGTGATCGCAGCCTGACTCTCGTGTAAGTCTGCAGCAGAGAAGTGTGGGCTGGACAGTGTGGTTGGTTGCGCGCTTTAGGGCCAGGGGTGGGTAAAAGAGATGGGACTTTGCACGCCATCCCAGCGACAGGCGCCGTCCTTTGCGCCCGGCATCTTACTGCTCTGCAGGAAAACACGCAGGAAGGGAGCGGAGAACGGGGGGAGCTGATTGTTCCGGAGCAGTCCAGGTGGAATGAAAGCGTCACCCCGGAAGACGCCGGATGGAGCCGCGCTGAAGGGGAAAGGCATCCGTCTCCTGAAGAAACAGACCCAGACTGACAGTGACACATCGTGTGTTCCAAATTTAAAATGCAACAAGACTACTTCCCCCCCTCCCCCGGAAGAAACTAACACGGCTACCACGCGAGAGCAACAGGCGCTTCAGCCTCCTCGGTTGGGGGGGGGGGAGAATCCCCCAATTCCTCTGTCTTTACTCCCCGGTAGCGAGATGGCACTGGGTGTTTACGTCTATTGATGGAGTCCTGCCTGAAATACACACAAGCAGTCCCTGGCAGGACGGGAAACAACCCCACTCCTTTTGCCTTCTTTGCACGCTCCCACCCCCATGTGTATGGCAGCATAAGCACTATAACAGGACGCGTCCACAGAAGTGTGCGCATTTCACCGCAAGGTGGCGCTGTTTCCCCGCGCCCGGGCTAGAGGGCCAGTGGTCTGTTGCGTTCGGAGCAATCTGTTGCTCCTGTGGCAGAGTGAAGCCGGTTTGGCTCAGAACCGGCGGGAGGGGAGATGCCACTCCGAATCAGCCGTCGAAGGAGACCCATCTAGTTTGGGACCTGAAAGACGTGGCTCGGGCTGAGGAACTAGAGGTGGGCGCCTTCCCGCCTCCAAACAGCATGATTAAGACGACAGATTCCAGTCGGCTCACGTCTCGGGCTCCGTTCTTAGCAGGGACGGCGGGGGTTAAAGTTTGGATTCCCTCGAGGCGCTGGGTAATCAGCAAGTCAGGCCAGGCCGGGTCTGGGGGGGGGGGGTAATTGGAGTTCAGCTGCATTTGCGAGCTCGGAAGCTAACTGCAAAAGCCAACCTACCAGTCCACGCTTGGAATCAAATTGCCCCATTACAATAGTCTCGTTGGGACCTTTTCAAACCAGACGCTTCCTACCCTCTGGCTACGCCGTCCCGCCTTTCAGATGCTAATGCCGAAGGGTCTAAACTCACAGGGGCTGCGCGACGCAGGAGGCTTCCCATGCTGTGCAGCGAAGGGAATGCAGCAAAACCGGAATCGAAGGGACCAGCAGGGGCCGCCTCCCAAACCGAATCCCAATCCGGTTCAGCCTACAACCTTTGCCTTTTTGTTGGAAACATGTGAAATAAATGTTATATTCCCCTGGGCCTGGCTTCGCTGCAGCAGGTGTCCTAAGCAAGGAAAGCTGCAACCCTAAATACGCTTTCCTGGGAGTAAGCCTCCTGGAATACAAGGGGATTTACTTCCAAGTAAGCGTCTTTGCGATTGCTCCTTAACGCCCGCTGAACTCAATGGAGACTATCTCTAGGTGAAGTGAGCCGATGGGCTCGAGGCCCTCTTTACTTCCCTAGAACTTACACCTGCGCACGCACACATTTTTGCGCTGGCCTCCATGCGGTGCCCTACAGAGCAAGAGACCAGACGTAGATGACACTTCGAGGAGGGCCAGAGGGGGAACCCCGGGGGAGCAAGGCCGCCCTCCCCCACACACACACACACTCACACACACACCGCCACCCCCCGTTCGGTCTCCACAAGGACTCCGGCAGGCTAAGCGGGATTCTACTCCTCCCCTTCGGTCACCTTTACACCGAAGGGGGTGGCAGGCACCAGTCCACACCCCAGCAGCACCCCACGTTCGCACGGTGTTCGAGGGGAGGCTGCACCGGCCGACTTCGCGCGGAGCCAGGCCTCCCTCCCTCCCAGGAGCTCCCTCGGGGGCACTTCGGCAGCGGGCGGCGCAGGAAAAGTTTGCTCTGGGCGGCGGCCCGAAGACCCTTCCTGAAATGTCCCTCCGATGAGAGGAGCTGCTGCTCCCTCCGGGGAACTGGGTTCGGGGAGGAAGAGGCGCTGCCAAAAACCCTCCCGAGGAATTAGTGGGGACATCAATGTTCCCTCTAAGCTGTGGGGTCTCGTGAGCAAAAATCCTACTTTGTGAGCTACTGGCATTAAAGTTGTGAGTGAGCAGTTTGGCTGCTGCACAAATTAGTTTGCTCTGGAGCCCTCCTTCCTGAGCTAACACAAAAATCTGTGAGCTGGAGGCTAGAAAACTGTGAGCTAGCTCACACTAACTCAGAGGGAGCACTGGATGATCCAAGCCCATCCAGGGCAGACCTCTGTCTGGCCAGGGAGTCCGCGCGAGGATGGGTCTGGCGGGAGGCGTCGATGAGGCCGGGCGCGAGAGTACAAAGCCACGGCGGCCAGGGAGGAAGAAGCAGGCGAGCCACCTGCCCAGCAGAGCCACCTTTCCGTAGCGAAGAACCTTCCAACCTCCGGTGTTTGGATTGCTGCTGCTCAGACCGCCGGGAAAACGGCGCAAATGGCCCCGCCGCCCGCCGCCCACAGCCCTGCCCAAGCCCGTCGGGCCACCTCGGCCCTGGCTCTTCCCCGGCCCAAGAAGCAGCAGGCCGGACCCGATTCCGGCCCAGTCCCCGGCGCCATCCCCCCGCGGGAGGGACCCGGGAGTTGTCTCCGCTGGGGGCGGGACTGCGAGACACCCACCCCGAGGCCACTGGGGCGAACCCCGGCGACTTCGGGGGGGCCAAAGAGCAAACGGGAAGGGCCGCCCTGGTTTGCAGGGACTCAAGCCGAGGAGGACGCCGTCAGCCCGGCCTCCCTCCCGGCCTCCCTCCCTCCCTCCGGCACCAACCCGGATCCTTTCCACTTCGGATCACCTCGCAGTTCCGACTGAGGAACGAATCTCGAGCAGCTCTCCTAGCTTTCCTGGCCTCGGAGAAAGTTCTCCCCACGGTCTGACTCGCACTGTCCCTTCGCAGCCCTGGCCACACACGCGTCCACCAGCGCCACAGATGGGCAAGGTCGCGCGGTCCCGTGGGCCCGCATTCCCACGTTAGACTTTTCGATCGAAGGGTCCTCCGTGTTACCCCTGGAGGCGAGAGGAAGAGGAGAGAGAGCCCCCCCACACACACACACACACAAGGATTCGGGTGGCCCTGTCTAGTGAGATGTGAATTCTGGGTAATCCATGTCAGGACAACTCTGTATTAGGAAAGGGGGTCGGGGGGGGGGGGGCTGTCAGTCGTCTGGCGGCCCTCTCGGGTCTGTTCCCGGAGCGAAGTCGGAGGCCAGACTGCAGCACGCAGCTCGGAAGGGGATCAGACCCGGGAGGGGGAACAACAACGAGGGGGGAATTAAGTATCCCCCCCCCCCCCCCCGCCGCCGCGGGCTTTTCCTCGTATTCCTGTTTGTCACCACACCAGTCAATACCCCGGAACCCACTTCTTCGGGATTTAGGCAGCACCTTCGTTAGGAAATGGTTACTCTGGGCGGAAACAACTTCCTTCCGAGCAGAGGTGCTGTTAGGATCATGGGCGCAGTCAGGCGTTCCTCCTGCGCCGAGGATCGGGGCTGCCCGTCGGGTTCCCTGGCACTCGGGGGAAATCGCCCAGAGAGATCTCGACAGGGACTCGTCTTCCCGCACTTCAGGGCTGGGGCTGATATAATGCGCCACTCTCGCAAAGAAGGAAACCCCCACCCCACCCCCATTGTCCGGGCACTTCATTGTTCACTGACGGAGTTTTTCAAGCGGACTCCCTTCCCAGAACTTCCCCCAGCCAGGCGTGGGGGAAGGACTCCGGGGACTGGCTGCCGCACAAGTTAGCCAGCCAGGGGCCAAGATATTTGAACAATAACAGTATCGCTCATTCTCGCTGCACAAGATCTCGTTTGAAACGAGAGGTCCTTCTCAACTCCATTATTCCTTTCGGTTTTCCTCTACAAGGAAGCACAAGAGGGCTCGACCGCATTAACAAGAAGAAATATCCAGAGACAGCCGCTTAAGACTTTCACAATACTTTTGTTCAAATCGCACATGTTTTGGATTCCTCTGGTTATGAGCCATAGAAGGGAATACCCTGACGGGACATTTCAGCAACTTGACGTGTAATCACAGGCCTTTTCTGCAATAATTGTGTTTTCCTACCTCGACACAGTTTCATGTAGAGAATTTTCTTGATATCCCGATCCCTAAACTTATTTGTCTCTGCAAATTTCATTGAGATGCCCAAAGGAAGTGTTTCTAAGCAGTACATGGGGGGAGGAGGGGTTCCAGACTGAGGGAGGAATTTCATGGGAATTTAAAGATGCCACCTTTTACCTGTAAAAAAATTAACTAACCTAACAACACATATTTTATCTGGCTTTTATTAATACCTTTTAAAATCTTACAGATAAAAATCAATTACATTTCATGCATTTAAAATGCAAATTTAAAGTGTTCCAGCGAAAGGCTTATTTTTTTTCATTTCAATGTGAAATATCCAAAATTATTTCAACATTACAATGAGACTATTTAGTTTGCAGGAGTTGCAAACTATTCATGTAGCATCAGGAGGGTTTTAGTTAACATTCACCATTCTTATTTTCAGGAAATACACATAGGCCATTATTAGTCAGTTTCACTTGGACAGTTTATTTAATACATGGGTCCCTGTGAGCCCACTGCTTTGAAATATAGGAGAACTCTCACTTAAACTATACCTGAACTGCCAGCAAATGCAAATAAGTACATGCTCCATTAAATTAAATGTCATTCAACATTTATCAAATATTGTTTGCTTAATTACAGTCTTATGCCTATCTAAATTAATATTCAAGCAAAACTATATCCTGAAGTGCAAGTTGTTTTACACTTCAAGGAACAAGTTAAAAATGCAGTTAATTAGGACTGCAACAATAACGCTTTAATATTTTGATGTGACCGAAAAGGAAAAAAATAGAAGGAACAAAAAGCTCATGTGTACTTCAATATATTTTCAAATATTTACTGGGCGTAATATACAAGAAAAATACTATACAAAATCGTCTCCTGGACAACTGCGTCTCACACCGACACACTGGTGGAGTTAGATTTAATCAAGTTAGCTATTTTACAACGATTTCCGTTGTACAAACCATTCGGTTCAGAAGTATTTTTTACAAATAGTGGTCCCTATCTCTCCCCCCCCCTTTTTTGGCATTCAAACTACAGACTCGCTGGAAAAAAAACAACAACCCAAGGGTTCTTCCTTAATTCCTGTAATGAGAAAAGCAACGCTACAGGTCCTAATTTTAACCCTGGGCGCTTTTATTAATGGAACTCTGCAAGTGTTCTGGTGGACATGTAACATTTTGAAACTGGGGAGAAACTTTAGGAAAATGAACTTTTACTGGGCTTTCAGCTCGGTTATCCCCCCCCCCCCTTTCAGAGAGGAAAAACCTGGGGAAGAAATCAAAACCATTAAGGGCACGACCCAGGCAAAGGTAGAGGTGAAGTCTACTTGATTTTAGAGTTAAGCATATGCATAGCAGTTCTACGGAAGCGACTGGGATGTACACGTCCTTAACTTTGGCCGGCTCGCCCGCCATGTTTCTAAGAAGGAATCTAAGTACGAATTTAGGAAAGGGGGGGGAGTAATTACACTTCCCTCCCCCATGAAGCATTTTTTGAATACGGGGTGTTTAGTGTGATTTACACCGCGATCAATGAAGAAAGAGAAATTGGATTTAACAGATTTATAACTCAATCCATGATTCATTTAAACTACTGGAACTTACACACATAGTGTTCAACTGAATAAGACCTGTGCAGCCCAACCCCATACATGTTTACCTGAATGTTTAAACCACTGGTTTACTCCGAAGTAAGGGTGCACAGGATTAAGGTAACCGAACTCACGGCGACTTACTTATTAGTAAACAGCACAGAACCAAGCAGCAAGGATGAGTTTTTAAGGGCATTCTCTTAGATTAAATCCAGTTATTTAAGAGTAAATGTTTTAAGGATCGGCTGCCAATCAGCCGAAATCCAAGAGCTCTTCTTATTTCACTCTTACTGACTTCAAAAGACTAGACATGTCAAATACATTTTAACCACCAACCTTCCCCAGTACCTTAGATCACTGTCTTAAATTGCTTCGGGCCACCTTTCTAAGCAGTTACTGGGAAGATTTGTTTTTGAATGCCCACTTTATTCCAATTAAAATGTTCCAAACTAGAATACCCTGGCAGAACTGATTGGGGAACAAGAGCGATTAGTGATCACACCCATTCATGCGCATACACACCCCTACAATGTTTCAGGCGTCGCCTTTTGACTTCAGAGTAATCCCACCAATTTCTACGGCACCGTTCTCGAGGAAGCCCGTATGGAGGGGCTGTAGTTTCAAAGCAATGCCGAAACAGAAGTGTCAACCGCGGCGTGGTTTCCTTGGGAGTCAGAAAAAGCCGCCTCCCCTCTTTATTTTGTTCAAAGTGCTTTCAGTGGGAGCTCTGGGGCCTTTTCCGGATTCGAAGCGTCTCCAGGAGTCACTTTTGGCTGGGCAGCGATCTGGATTTCTCTCCCTCCCGCTCGACCAGGGAAACCGCGGGTGGCTACTCGGGCGCAAGCAGCGGCTTTCTTCGGGAGTCAGTCAGGGCTCCCTCGCTGTTCCTCCTCCCGGCCCGGGCTGGCCACGTGCGGCAAGACAGGCGAAGCGCCGCGCCAGGAGTCCGTGCCCGCTCGCCGAGGCGCCTTTCTTCGCAGGGGCGGCGAAGGGTCCCCCCCCCTCAGGCTGCCAGGCGACCCCCACCCCAGGAGTCCCCCCCCCTCGCCCGCCTTCATTCCAGGCCGTTCCTGTGGCCGGGCTCGGGGGCTTGGAGCAGCTCCGGGGAGTGGCAGGGCGGGCTGCCGGGCGCGCTGTGCTCGCTGTCGGTGTCGCTGCCCTTCTTGCCGCCGCCCGCCCCGCCGCCGCCGCCGCCGCCGCCTCCCGCCCCGCCGCCGCTGTGGGTCTTGACGTGCTTGCTGAGGTGGTCGCTGCGCATGAAGCGCTTGTTGCAGACGGGGCAGGCGAAGCGCTTCTCGCCCGTGTGCGTGCGCAGGTGGCGCTGCAGCTCGTCCGAGCGGGTGAAGCGCTTGCCGCAGAAGAGCCAGTTGCAGACGAAGGGCCGCTCGCCCGTGTGCCAGCGCAGGAGGGCCCGCCGCCCAGCATGGAGCCTCCGGCGCCGGCCGCCAGCGGCGAGGGCGCCGAGTCCGGGTAGGAGCCCGGCAGCACGGGCTTAAATCCGTCCATGAGGTGCTGGCCGGCCGGGCTGAGAAGGTGCGAGGAGGCGGCGCCGCTGCTGAAGGCCGAGTGGCCCGCCAGGCCCGAGTAATCCGAGTTGTAGGCGCCCAGCGGCGAGTGCAGGGAGCCGGCCTGCAGTCCGCCGGCCGCCGCCGGGTGGACGCCGTTGGGGTTCTGCACGTCGAGCCAGCCGGCGCCCACGTCCCACCAGCTGGAGGCGGCCGCCTCGCCCGGGTGCGAGGGCTTGAACCACGACTCGTAGGGGTGCGCCATGC
>NW_015175388.1:634972-650214 GCF_001447785.1 Gekko japonicus | reverse complement strand
GCCGCTGCCGCTGCCGCCGCCGCGTGAGCCGAGGAGCCGTTGCGGGCCGCGGCCGAGACACCGACTCCGGCCAGGCCGGAGCCCACCACGTTACAGCTGCCCGACGACGAGGAGCGTTTCCAGGGGTGGAAGCCTTTGGCGAAGGACGAGGCGCTGTCCGACAGGGCCGACGGCGACGGGCTGGGGCTGCCGATCTTGTTGCAGGTGGCGGCGAGCATGGCCAGGGGAGTGGAGCCCAAGCGAGGTTCTTCCTGCAGGGAGAGGGGAGAAGGGCCGACCAGGCGGCCGTCAGCCTCGGCCGGGAAACAGCCACCCCGCCCCCGCGCGCCCGGACAGCGCTCCCCCGCCGCCGCCGCCTTCCCGAGCGCACCCAGGGACGTCTGGACGCCTCCGCTCGGCTCCCGCCAGGACGTGGAGCCGTCGCTGGCTCGGCGCTCAAAACGCGCCGGACGGCCTCCTCCCGCCGCAGCGCCCGCTCGCCTGGAGCTCTGCCCGGGTCCGGAGACGCCTGGCGTCTGGAGCCCCGAGCCGGAGGCGCTGGACTGCAGGCAGAGAATCCTCCCCCCCCCTCCCCACCCCGAAATTGCCGGCAGGTTCCTTTCACTCAGCCAACACAGACTCACACTGAGACCGGATCCTACCTAAACTTTTTTTAAAGGCTTCTTTCCCACCCAGCGCCGAAAAAATTAATATTCCTCGCATATCTAGGAATCGAGAGAGAAAGAGAAATGTTCGACATACCTGCAGGGAATGACAGGCTCAGAGAACTGTTACCGGAGGGGAAATCAACAACAACAAGCTCGGTTGCAAATTAAAAAACAAAAATCTCCCCGAGAAAGAGAAGACCGAAAGAAGCGGCTGCGTTCCCCCTTCCAGCGGATCACCGCGAGCCCAGTTCTCCGGGGATCCAGAAATGGCTCTGCCTGAGCTCTGGAGGTTGTCCCTACTAATGCCCTTAAAACCTTTTCCTGCACGCGGACAAAAGTGACTGCCCTCTTCGTCTTCCCCCTCCCCTCCCCCTCTTCCCCCTCTTTCTTCTCTCCCGAACTGACTAGGACTTAAAGAGAGAAAGGCAAAAATAAAAGCCTCAGTAGGGGAGACTGATAGCCCCCGGTCACGAGAGGGGCTACTTTAACCCTTCTCCGATCGCCAATGAAAAAAAGGGGGGACCCAATTAAAACAGCAAGAGGGCGAAAAAGAATCCTCAGACTCACCCCTAGAAGTGAAGTTGCCATCCCACAAAGTGCCCTCCTCTCAGAGGATCTTTTTTATATTGATAAATCAGAGGCAGTGTTTTTTTAGAGGTGTGCAATACAATGATCAGTTCCGCCCATTCCACCACAATTGTAGCTCCCTCTCAGGCTTTGAAGTGCCGCTGAGCCCGCGCCAGCCAATCTGCGCCTCCGTCGACCGCTCAGATGCGTTGCTGCGTGAGGTCATCAACACCGCCAAGCGCCTTCCGCCGCCGCCGCCGCCGCTCCTTCTTGGAGAGAGAGAGTGCAAACAGATCGAGGCTTTGCAAAGACAAGGGAGGGTGGACAAATGCACAGACGCTGCCTCAAGCGTTCCTCTCCTGCCCTCTTCCTACTTCCATTTTTAAGGCTGTGCACCGATCCCTTCCTTCCCCCGGGATGTCAATTCAGTTCATCGCTTGAGAGCCGGTTAATCTCCACGAGGGTCTCCCCCGCCCCCCCCCAGCTCCGGCGTTTAGGAAAATATACAGAAATCTGACGGGGTGTGTGTTTTAGAAGCTGTGAATTTAGTTTCAACGTGGATTGCTGTAGACTCTTCCCACATGCATAATCTCTCTCTCTCTTCCCGGCTAAATACTTTGGGAGGCTCGGAAAACCCCGCTTTGGCAGAGGGAGGAACGTTCTTCTCAATACACCCACCCCCTTCCCTTATGTAAAGGAGTGCTGTTGGGTAAAACGGCAACGGGGAAGGAGGTGCGGTGGAATTAATTAAGTTTTCGATATTTCCTCCAGTTTCATATCCGGATCTTTTCAAAACAGGCGATGCAAATATTCCTGTCGGAATCCCTCACCGCTGTTCCTCTATAAATCCCCTTACCTCCCACCCTTGGGTATGAGTGTTCGTCTTTGGGCTTTGGGGGTAGGGTTTCTTTTTCTTTTTTTCCCCTTTCCCCCTTTTTATTACAAAGTGGGAGAGGCGCGGCTGACGAGCAGGAGAGCTCCAGGTTTAGCAGGCACCTTCCTCTGTCGCCTCCACCCCCCCCCCCCTTCTTGTTTCTACTTTTAAAGAGTAATCCTGGCGTCTGTCGCCGGGTAAGAAAGAGGTCTTTTCCCACAAGACCTTGGGACCCTGTTCATATGAACTCTGCGTTATCCCAAATATTGATCTCAGCCTCAGAAAGCAGAGCTGCATTTTGTTTTGACTGGACTCGAGTTTGTTTGGAGCACATCAGAGCCACAGAAATAACACTTGGTGGCCTAGCTACTAACGTCGGTGTAAATCCTAGGTAGCACATTCGGCGTGGGCATTATCTTTTTAGATCTTTTCCCCCCTTTCAAAATGCCGTGAAGTTATTGACTGCACATCATATCTATTGATTAAAGGGGGGTAACGTGCATTATCATACTTTTAAGTAAGGAGTGAAGTAAATTAATGAACTGCTTTCTTTCTCTGAAGGCTGATGGTTACCATAAATGTCGTGTTTCTCTCTGCGAGCTGCTCTGAATGATTTTAGCCTGTTGAGAAGGCGTGACAGGCCAGCCCAGAAGGAGGAAGGGGTGGGGGAAGGAGGGAACTCCGTTTAACAAATAAAAAAGAATTAACTTCATTGCTTTGGTCTCCTTCTATAATGATATTCATTTTAAAGACCTAATGCACACTTGTTTAAATTTCGGATTTAAACTGAATCAATACTTTCTCTGACAGAAAAAAAGGGGTGGGTGCGTGTGAAAGAGGGCGCGTTTTAGGGAATAGCCCCTCACGTCTGAATGAATAGCGATTAGCTTTATCTGTTGTCTTTATCCTCCTGCACCAGAAGTGCAACTGTGTGGGGGTTTTTTAAGTAGAGATCCATACTGGGATCCAGGCACAAATAAGAACTGAAACAAAACAAGTACGTGCTGCAGTCCACTTGGCAACAGAATTATATTTTTATTGATATGCTGTCTCTGATACTTTTGCAGGGGAAAATTTGTGCCAGATTTTTTTTTTTAATTTACAGAGAAAAAAGTCGGGGAATTTTTAAAAAAGAACTACTTTTCTTCTTTGTCAGTTTTCATAATTTCTGCACATATTATATGAATTTTATTAACTTGGTTTTTAAATTTACAAAGAATTTTTTTTTAAGAACAAAACTCTTTTTCTTCTTTGTCAGTTTTCATCATTTCTGCACATATTATTATATGAATTTTATTAACTTGGTTTTTTTACACACACACACAGATATAGATGTATTGGCTAGCTTTAAAGGAAACGTTCTTTCTTTCAGATTGCAACAACATGAAGCGGCAAAGCCCAAAGATGCACTTATTTACAAGAATTTATCAAAGGTTTCTGCGTGCGGTAAACACTGGCTCGAAAAGACATACGCACGCGCACACCCCCATATATCCCTATGCACGTATATGCATTTCACTTTAGGCGACCCGGTTCTTGTCGCTGTCACTGGAAAGTGAGCGAAGGAGAGGGCAGTCCGGAGCTTGCGGGAACTGGGGCTTATTTATTCGTCAGCTCAGGCAGGCCCCTCTGCCCTTTTCGCCTCGGGTGTCAATAGCTCGGCGTTTTACACTCCAGCCACCTTATTGACGGCTGCTTCTCAGAGTGGTTTTCCATCAAGAAAGCATCCAGGTGTAAGTCAGGAAGAGGTGGGAAACTAGGAAGGACACCCCTCCCCGGAAATTAATTGAACCCCCCCCCTATGCGGAGTTAAATAGATGTCCCTGCGATCTAGATAGATGTCCCTGCGATTTCTTCTGAACCTGTAGCATCCACTCTCGATAAAAGTGACGATCTATTAGCATTCTGTATGCATCTGCAGCATAAATTTCATTTGAATTTCAAATTTAATAAACCAGGAGGTTTTTAATCATCCCTGGTTTTATTTGTTTGATATTAACATGCTTATTGACCGGGTCTGTTGACCAGTTTGATCATTACAGGACAGCAAAAAGTTAATTAAAACGACCACAGCTCCTTAATCATATCATCTGTCTCATCCATGTCGCTCCCTTTATTACAGTCTATGATGGATAGTCTCCCAGATTAATTTCTCTGTTTCTTCGATTTGGACAACAGCTTTGGGGACCTAATTTACATCCTGGGAACAACTTGCACAAGTCTACTGGCTGCAGCCCGGTGGTGGCTCGGGGGGCCGTTAGCGACTTGAGCGGCGCGGCTTGTAACCCGCTTGGCACAACAATGGCCCTGAGCAGGAAAGAAAGAGATGCCGCCGAAGGGGGCCTTGGAGGCAGCATCCTCCTGCGCTGGGGCAAGCGGGGAGGGGGTGGCGAGAGCCCGCTCCTTGGACTGACAGAGCCCAGCCTGCTCCAAGAGTATCCCCACCCCCACCCCGTGCAAAATAACCCTGAAGTGCTTAAGAATGTTTCAAGGGCGAGACTTTCGCTGTGCACTCCGGGGGGGGGGGGGGGGTCGATTGGAAATCAAACAGCCTAAAATGCAACCACTTACCTGGGAGTAAGCCTGACTGAACTCAATGGGATTTACACCTTTTCGAAAGTGGCCTGCGGGCAACTGCCCGCCGGGAAGGGCTGGGCGAGGACAGCAAGAGGCGCTCGGTGGGGCAGCAGGGTCAGAGCGCTCGAGATCCCTTAGAGACACACCACAGCGGCGCTCGCCCAGCGGACCGAGGCGCTGCTCGCTCTCGGGCCGGCAAGTGGTTCTTTTAAGGAGTCCCTAGGAGTCACAGGCGCGGTTTTGTGGGGGTGGGGAGGGAGGAGGACAGATTGGAACATCTTGAGTTTCTGATCCAAATGGTGCCCTGATCCCGGCTGCAGGGGAACTCTGGAGTCATTCAACAACAACAACAGCAGCAGCAGCATCCTACTTGTGGACTCAGCCGCCCCCTCCCCCCCAGAAGCCATTATCTTTCACCTGGAAATAGCCTAATGAGCGAGGAAGATCAAAGGTGTCAACAAACACTCCGAGCAACCGAGCGAAGCAAAGGCCAGTTTGTTAGCAGGAGGGAGGGGGTGAAGGGGACAGAAACCCTCCCCCGAATATTTAACACCCTTAATCAACGGTGTTTCCAGCGAGAGTTAGGCAGAAGCATTAGTCTCTCTCACGGAACCAAACCCACAAGCGCGCAACTTGGGCTGGGTCGCGAGGCTGTGGCTGAATCGCCTTCTCCCACCTTCCTTTTGCTATGTTGTCTCCACTAAACAAATGGCCTGGGCTAACTGTAGCCGAGCTCTTGGGGTAGTATGTGCTTCCACGACCCTGATATGTTCATGCATAACAGTACTTTAAAAAAAAAAGAAAGAAAGATGTGTCTTCCTGCTTCAGTTTGTTTACCTGCACACGCCGCTGCTCTCACCTCCCTCGCTCCCTATCCCTCCCTCCCACCCACCCACCCGTCCAAGTTCTGTAGAGGTTCCAGTCCCGCGCCTTTTCCAGTTTCCAGATCTCCGGTGGCATGAAAAGCCCCCTTTGCCTGGCTGATTTCAGCGAGATTTGCTGTTCGACCTCTTGGAGAAACACAAGAGAGGAATGTGGGTGGGCGTGGCTGGGGACAAGAGGGTCACTCGCGGGGGAGGTGATGGTCTTTTAAAAGCCCGACGTACCTTGTGTGTGTGTGTGGGGGGGGGTTTCCTCTTTCTCTTTGTTTTGCGTCGGGCGCCTGTGAAATAAATATACGGTGTGGTTAACCTTATTAGGGTGAGCGTAAACCTGAACTGTCCAGTGACCCTCTCACCTGTTTTCACGGCGGCGTTGCTGCGGACGCGCTCCTGGAAGAGACGGCCCCGTGCAAGGCCGCAGAGGGGGTCGGAATCCAGGCTCTGGCGCACGCCGGCCATTGGGTTTGGGGGAGGAAAGGTTCACGGGCTGCCTCCGATGGACACCCTCCGCCGGACTGGATCAATTAACGCTGCTTTCTTTTGTCTCTTGCTTTTCTATCTCACTTTTTCACCGAAGAGTTCCTTCCTTTTTAAAAAAATTAAAGGGGGGGAAATACGCTTATACTAAATCCGTCTCCTCAGCTCTATTGATTTTCTTTTCAGACCTGGGTCTTGCTGGAGGAGGTCAGGCTTCCAGATTACCCGGCCTCACCCGCAGACGGATTATCCGGCATCTCCTCCAGACGGCTGACAGTCGCAATCGTACTTTCTCGAAGATAAATGTTACTTTGGGAACTGTGTTTAATTACAAATAATCTAGACGCTGCGCGCGGGCTTTGGCGAGGTGGCGGCGTTGTGTTTTGTTTTGGTGCTGGGAACACCCCTGTGTTTGAATCCGGGGAGCGCGGGAGTTGCGGGGCGGGGGGGGAAACCAAAAATATAGTAAAATGTTGAGGTGGGGGAACGACACCTGCGGCGTGACCTCTCTCCACTCCGGTGTGACCTCCGCGCCCAGAGTGCGAATGTTGTCTAATTATGCGCAAAAAATACATTAAAAGACTGCTGGGCAAGTCAGCAAGAGGAGTCACGCTCTATGAGATTACATAAAAGCAGGAACATGAAACATTTCCGGGGAGGAGGTGGGGGGGAAGGAGCGACGCGTTCTTCCAGGCCCGGCCGAAGCCACAACCCCCGGAGAAAACCTGAGGATCGGGGACTCAGCGAGAGATGCTCCAGCCTGAAGCCGCCGGACTCCTCTGCGGTTCTGAGCTGCCTGCAAGTCCAGAGAGCTGAGCTGAGCGATTCGTGTGCCCGTCCTTACGGCCTCGTTTGGTTCCCCCCCCCCTCCGGGTTTTTCACCTCACCCTCCCGGGTGTGTGTTTGTGTGCGGAGGGGAAAGTGCCCATCAGGTTATTCTCTTAGCCTGACCTGGCTTGGAGGGAGATGAGCAGCGCTGAACAGATGTCCCCATTTAAGCCATTCTTTTCCCACATGCTTGGTGGAGATTGCCTGCGCTTAGGAAACTCGCTTCAAACCTGGCCCATTATGGGCAAGTTATTCTGGACCACTGAGCACGAACAAAATGGGCTTCAGATCGCGTGCTTTAGAATAATTCCAGGCCAGGAAAAGCCAAAGTAAAAAAAAAACAAAAAACACCACCACACTGGAGAGGGTTCGGATGGCATCAGGGGAAAAAAAAAAAAACTTATTCAAAGGCTCTTTCACCCCCACCCCCTTCCACGACCGTCAAGACCATCCTCATCCTCCCCCCCCCATCTCATCCTTTTACAAATATGGTATAATTTACAGAGCAATTTAATAATCCAAGGGGCACTGGGGGAAAAAAAACAAAATAAAAAAGCCCTCTTGCGTTGTAAACCTCTTCTAATTACCTGCCAGAGCAATTAGCTGACTATCACGAAGAAATTAGATCGCTCAATGTAGCATAAATAATGCGAATAATTTTGTAAGGCGAATGGAAAGCGAGACCTGGCGTCTCTTTATAAGGAAATAACACCTCGTCCTCAACCAGCCCTCCATGAGCACGTATTAATGTCTAGGCATGTATGGCAAAGAATCCGGACACGAACCCGCTGGCTCCGAGTCAGCCTCCCTCCCTCTCTCTCTCTCGCGCTCTCTCCTCTCTCTCTCTCCATTTACACGGGGGAAGCGGGAGAGGCAAGTCGGCTTCCAGCCGTTTAGATTCAGAGGCTTCCAGATCACAGTAATTAACACAGAGCGACTTCAATAGGAAAACCTGTTTTCCAGATGATTTTTACAATGCGGCTTTATGTCTCATTTGGCAGTTTCCGAGGGCTGGAGTCGGTTTCTGGCCGCTTTTCTCTCCTCTCATCTGTTGAGCTCGTTTTGCCCAGACCCAAACTTAAGCACGGGGGGGAGGGGCTGGGATGGGGAGTTCTCGTTCCGAGAAGGGAATCCTAAACCCCGGGAAGTCGCATTCCCGACCAGGGGCTAGTCCCGACCCTCAGCTGGGAACGATTTTGTCGGGGCAGGTGGAGTGAGAGTTTGAACCTGGCATCTGCTTCATTGACTTGGCTGTCCCACACAGGGCGATAGGAAGCAATGTTCCCTCTAAGCTGTGTAGTCTTGTGAGCAAAAATTCTACTTTGTGAGCTACTGCCATTAAAGCTGTGAGCGAGCTATTTGGCTGCTGCTTAAATTAGTTTGCTCTGGAGCCATCCTTCCTGAGCCAAGACAAAAATGTGTGAGCTGGAGGCTAAGAAACTGTGAGCTAGCTCACACTAACTCAGCTTAGAGGGAACACTGATAGGAAGTCATTGCACATTCTCTCTCTCTCTCTCTCTGACGCACACAAACACTCACACACAGATGCACCCAACTCCTTTTGCCCAAATGCCGTCAATAAACCAGTGGAAAAGACAGAACTCCATTCGGACGCTGGCCAGATTGGGTCGGTTTCATCCTTTCCTTTCCTTTCCTTTCCTTTCCTTTCCTTTCCTTTCCTTTCCTTTCCTTTCCTTTCCTGGAAGGAACGAATGTTTCTGCAGCAGAAGGAGATTTGGCCTCTAAAATCTCCCTTCATCAAGAGGCACGAAGAGTGCAGGACGGGATTTGGCCCATTCAGTTGCCCCCGCCCGGCCTGGTTCTGCCTCTTCTTAGCTAGGGTGCCACAGAGTGACCCCTGCCGCCACTCGAGGGATCCTTCGGTGAGACGCAGCGACTCTGCTAGAGAGGTCCCATCATGTGAGAGATCACCTTGAAAGGAAAAAAAGGGAGGCGTTCAAAAGCGGCGGTGGTGTCAGCTCATGGCTTCTTTGGACAACTGGGGTGAGGGATGCCATGTGGCCCTGGCAGAAGCGGGGTGCTGAAGCGACTGAATGGGCATCACTTTTTCTCCCGGGCTAGTGTGAACCAATCATTGTTATCCTTCGTGCTTCCTTAAAGACTTTGCCTGAAGCTCATCATTGCTCTTTCTGAAAGGTGCGCAGGAAGGGATACACTTTTGCTGCAGCAGTTCCGGTGAAATACCTGTTCAGTCTGCGTATTTTTACTCGGCGGTCCAAGCGCCCACCCAAGCGCCGCGTATTTACGACAGCGAGACAACCCCCCCCCTTTTTTGAAATGGGCTCCCCATGCCCCAGTGTTTCGAGTTTCAAGCTTTCGAGTTACCCAGAACAGGCCGAAGAATTTCGGGGAACTGCAAAACTGCCCACCCCGCCCCCCTGCCAACCGGAGACCCGGCCAGGTTTAAGAAGAGAAGCCGCCGAGACGGCTCGAGTGTGCGTCTTGCGGCGGCTCTACGGTCTCTGCCGTGCCTGCCTCGCCAGTGGAATGCCCCGGCCCGCCCCCCCCCCACCCCTGCTGGCACCGGCGCCGTCCAAGAGGAGAAACGCTTCACCAGCCTGACTTCTCTGTTCATTAGGAAGGGCCTTGTAGATCCAGGAAATAAAATGACTGCGGACAGTCTAAGGCCAAATTCTGCCGACCCTAATGGAGCGGAACCGGTGTTGAATGCGATGGAAGCAGCGGCGCTGGGGAGGGGTGGGGGCGTTTTGCTCGATTAAAGACCACCGCCTGTGTGCTACTGAGATTCAGGGATTAGCCCAATGAGATTAGACAGAAATCAAACGGAACCCTTTCGCTGCCAGTTATGTAATCCGGAGTCACTCCCCAACAGTCGCCTTCAGTGTCACTCCGGTCCACCCTTCGTATTTTATTGGCATGTAGCCTCACAGCAAGAGGGACACTTCGAAAGCCAACATTGATTTCAATACGGGAATTCATGGTTGCCAAATAGTTGGCTTCCAACAACCAGTTAGGTCGGAAAAGTGGCTTCCCGCCGTTCTAATTTCGGTTAACCGACTTCCACTGGACGAAACCGGATGCTTCCGCGAAACCCACCAAAGGCCCTGAAGGCCCGCTGTCCTCCCCTCCCCCCCCCCCAAGCGCAGGATCCCTTGGATCTGGAGAGGCACTGATAGATTAACGGTTGGCTTTTATATTCTCAAAGGGAGAGTGCTGGAGTTTGGGGGAGGTTGTATTTGTGTCGCGGCATCTTTTGGAGCATCTCCAAACCTGTTTTGCACCCGCCACCATCTAATCCAATTAAACCAGCCACACTCCTATATGCCAGGTTCAGATTCTACAAACTGCAGGCTGGGCGCTTATCCTGCCCTGAAATCTCCTCCTCGCCCTCTCCTTTTTTGTACCCTGAGGAAGAACTCTGGGGAACGGAAACCACTTTCACTGATTTGGCTGGTTCTAATTGTAACTCAGGGGCCGCGGCGGCTCAGTGGTTAAAACCTGCAGACCGGAAGGTCGGTTGTTCGAGACGCGCTGCGTGACGGAGTGAGCTCCCGTCTGTGGCCCCAGCTCCTGCCAACCTAGCAGTTCGAAAGCAAGAAACTGCAAGTAGATAAACCGCTTCGGTGGGAAGGTAACCGCGTTCCGTGCGCCTCAGCGTCTAGTCATGCCAGCCACATGACCACAGAAACGTCTTCGGACAGCGCTGGCTCTTCGGCTTGGAAACTGAGATGAGCACCACCCCCTAAAGTCGGATTCAACTGGCTTTCGAGCAAGGGAAACCTTTATCTTTAATTGTAACTCAGCCCCCTGACCTGCATAGCCCAGACTACGATGACCTTCTCAGACCTCGGAAGCTAAGCAGGGATGGGACGATGCCAAACCACCTCTGAACGTTTCTTGCCTTGAAAACCGCCTGAGGGGTCGCCATAAATCGGCTGCGACTCGAAAGGAAGACAAAACATTAACACAATAGGACAAGGCTTTCCGTCTACTACCACGAGTCCTAAAAAGTTTGGCTCTCCAAAGGAATAAGTCCGTCCCTTCTGTAGTGAAAAACGCATTAACCTTTTCCGTGGTGTCCAATTTAGCGCCGGCTTTCGACACCCCAGGCGCAGCTTGTTCAGCTGAAGTGCGGGGATTTATGATGAAGGCTGCGATGATTTCCACAAGGAGCCTCGACAATTATATGGAGGTTAACAATGCAGCGCTAAAGAGAGTTACGCCCTTCCAAGTCCATTGACTTTAATGGGTTTAGACCGATGTAACTTTGTTCAGGCTTGCATGGCAGGCCTCTGAACCACTGTGAACCACCAGGAGACCGACATGAAACCCCTCACCCGGCCCACCTCAGCCTCAGCTGGGAAAAGGAAGTCCCTCTGGACTGATCGGTCTGATCCGGCAGAACTAATTCCAGTTTTGGAGCCATTCTATGAAGCTGGGACACATTTCCCTGTTAACAGGCGCGGGTCGGAGCAAATAAACCGGCTTCTTATGACCGGCTTGCCCAAAGAGCTCGCTTCCATTTCCCTGGGGTCACTAAGACTGGGCTTAAAATTGCCGCTCGCCTTCTTACATAGTCTGGAGGAATCGCGTCACCCCCGGCTGAGACAATGTGCCTCATGAGATTCACGCTGCGCAGACTGCAGTCCTGAGAATACTTTCCCGGGTGTAAGACGCACTGAATAAAGGGGGGTTTGCTTCTGAGTAGACCTGTTTAGGTTTGCTCTGGTAAAATCGAAGAAAGAATAGTGTGTGTGTGTGCGGGGGGGGGGGCTATTTTCCCCTTCTGGGGCCTTTGGTCTTTCCTTGAACTAGGCGCCCCCTTATGCAAACTACTTGCTTTTGGGGACCTGCAGCGTTAAATTCAGGGGGGCGGGGCGGACGCAGGCTACACCCAGCAAGGCCTCTTCGGCTGGGCTCCTCCCCTGCCCAAATTTTCGCTCCCCCCTGTTGGGTGATAGTGAGATATTGAAAAAAATGGTATTTAGCAGAGATAAGATAGCCCAGCAGAGCCGGAGTAACAGAACCGGAGTAAAATAATTCAGACTGAGAGTCCATGTGTGATCAAAATATAAAGTTTTTACTAAATTCTAGCATGGGAAAGGGTAACTGGGATGAAAATAACAACAGAGTATAATCGGCTACATCCTTACACTACAAAGACAAAACTAGAAGAGAGAGATTATGGCTGCTCTTCTTGTTTCTTCAGAACACCAAAACAAAGACGGGAAGAGAAGCCATAAAATGGTAATATACCTTGACACTTTAGTCCCAATCAAATCCCTAGATCAGGGAGAAAATTCCCGGGGAATCCCCATCTAAAGAACATTGGTTACATGAGAAACATGTGACTTCCTGTGAGTAACATAAACAGACATTTAACCCCAGATATACTGACTGTTTTCAACTTGTAATAATACCCAACACACACACCCTTCCTTTTCCGCTCCAGCAACTCCGGCGGACGCCCAGTTCTGAAGGCCTGGCTGAATGGGCACAAAAACGTTGCGCGGAAAGGACCATCCCTGCCAGCTGCGGGGCGAGAGGAAGAGGGTTCCTAAGAAGGCACTTAGGGAGCAAACCGAAGCGGGGCTACCCAAAAGGAAGTCTCCTGTTCTTCAGTGGGCTTACTCCTAGGAAAGCGTCCTTGGGATAGCAGCCTTAATGACCGGTGGTGGCCAAGGGTGGCGGGGGAGGGGTTCTCCGGCCTGGGCTGCCCCCTCCCTCGAAGGGCGAGAGGCCTCCAGTTCCCCTCCCCCTTTCCGAGAGGCCCCAACAACTCCAGGCTCTCCGGTGCGCTTCGCACCCCTTGGCTGCCCCGGGTGAAAACTGCCTTTGTATAGAGCCGGGATTTCCATAGCGGGATCCAGCCTATTATCTCATTTAAAAGTTCACTGCTCCTTTTCATTGGATGTGTTCATTCACGTCAAAGCCGGCAGCCCACACAGAGGAGGCGAGAACGGCCCGAGGACCACCAATCTACCCGCCTGTCAATCCTGGCAGGGAAGCCTGAAATGTGCTAAGTGGACCCGGACGGCCGTGGCCGCCCTTTGGCTCCGGCGACAGGCGAGGCGAGCTCTGGCAGGCAGGCAGGCAGGCAGGCAGGCCCCCCCCCGCCCCACGGGGCGGGAGCGCGCAAGCTTCGGAGTCCCACAGAAGTCTTCCGAAGGCTGGATCCTCTCCCGCTCACCCAGCCCAAAGCCCCACCCTGGCGAGGCCTCCCTGCCCCTGAGAAGGAATGACGCTCCGCGGTGGCTACAGAACAGCACCTCGCAGCACCTTGTCAAGGCAACGAAATGATAGCGGCCATCGGTTGGCGGCCACGCACCGGCGACTCGCGCTCGATCTCGCCATTTATAACCATCACAGTTTAAAAGGGGGGTGGGGGCCCCGACCAGAACCCGATCTCCACTTCTAGAGGGCAGAAAGCAAAGAGGATTGCTATTATTATTATTCGCCAGGCCCCCAGCATCATTCTTCTCGTGGGGGGGGGGGGGGAGTAGGAGAGCGAGGGGTTTCCCTAAGGGCACCTCCTGGGTCCCCGTGAGTGTTCTTCTCCGTAACACCTTACTGCCTGCCTTCATCCCCCATTGGCCTGCCTCATCCTCCCTTTGGAGGTCAGACTTGTTGCCAAATGTTAGCTGGTAGGTTAAGGCTCCCGTACAATGTCCAGTTTTTTCTTTCTTATTTCCTTCCAGAAAATTGAAGGGCTTGTTCTTCCCCTTCAGCAGAACAAGGTTCCTCGTGTGAATCCGAAAAGTGGATGATCTCGGAAGCCCCGTGCAAAATGGCAAGGAAAGGTGGGTGCCCATTCAAAGCCGGAGAGGCGCGGCAGACTCTGGCCCCGAGGGCCATCCCGCCTTTGCTTTTAGAGTCACGTTTCTAAACATTCTAGTTGGCGCCGTGCTCAAAGGGGAGAAGGCGCCAGGTCTGCCTCACACCTGTGCCCCGGAAGCTGCTTGCGACCATCCCCGATGCTGCGCCAGTGACCAGGGAAGGATATTCTCTGCACATGCTCCGGGAACCTGCTTAAAGCTTTCCACAGGGGCAAAAAAGAGAGAGGAAAAAAAGAATCGTGAACCGATTCCTAATGTGGATTTAAACCATACTTTTGGCAGGTATCCCTCACTGGCTCTTTTCGCATAGGGACTTTGCTCTCTCTGGGGTCAGCTCCCGAAGAAAGACTGCGTTTTAGTGCCTTTGCACAATTCGCCCCCCAAAAAACTCACCCCCCACTCCGCTGTACTTATTCCGCGGTAGTTAGGTACTATACCGTCAAGTTGCTTGCAGGTATAAGGAAACCCAAAGAGAGATCAGATCACCCTTTAGTTTGATTCTGGAACCTCCCTACTGTAATTTATAAATAATTGTTTGGCAAGACCAGTCCTATAGTTTTGGTAGATTGGCCGCTGATAGGCAAAGTGGAGGAGTCTTTTTGGGAGGTGTTTTTGTTGCTGTCTTTTACGGCTCAGTCTGACTGGAGGAACCTTCAGGGTACACTCCAAGGCGCAGACATGTACTTGCTTGCTTCATTTATAAGCAAACAACTTTCTCCCCAAAGCAGCTCACACCTCTCCTCCATTTTATCCTCACAACAACCCTGTGAGGTAGGTTAGGCTGAGAGTGTGTGACCGGCCCTGAGTACCCAGCAAACTTTCAGGGCACAAGTGGGGAATCGAACCTGGTCTAACCACACCTCACACGTGCTTAGGGTACCCCGCACAGGAAGAGAGATAGAGAGTGACAGCGAGCGCGCACTGTAAAGCTATTCTTTCATTTTGGTTTAAGTGGCCTACGGGCACGCGCATCCGTTTGTACGAAAGAGCCAAGCCGTGTTGTTCACGTTTAAAATAAATGTGGAGACTAGTCCCTGGATAAGTGCGGGATTTCAATCTCCTATTCAGCCTTACCTATGGCGAACACTCAACAAACCATACGAAGACCGAGTGTACACTGCACGGTGCTTGTAGCCGCGTTCATTGTAACACGTGGCGAGGTTAATTTGAAAGCCAGTTGTGGAAAGTCCATGAATTTATGAGTTGCAGGAGCGCCTGTTTGAGAGGAGACCCAGCAAGTCCTCCTGATTCACTCTCAGCTAGGGCTGCAAACTTCGGAGAGCAACTTCGTGCACAGAAGGACGGACACTCAGAACATCCCTCCGCTCCGGCCGGCACGCTGCGGCCCTGCCTGCTAGGCGAGCGAGGGAAGCGGGCCGTCCCGCTGACATTGACAAACACTCTGCCTGGACTCGGCCGGCCGGTCTCTGCCTGTTTCCCCGTCTGGCGTAACCGCAGCGCCTCCTCCGTCCCTCCCTCCCTCCCAGCCCAGGCTCAGCCGCCCTGTCCCGCCCACGGCGCTGACATCCCCGCGCGCCCGCAGCACCGACTCACGCCTCCAGGGACGGAGACA
>NW_015175388.1:621712-634893 GCF_001447785.1 Gekko japonicus | reverse complement strand
CCCGGCCCCTCTCCGCCCTCGCCCCCCCTCCGCCCGCCCCTTCCCCGCCCTCCCGGCTCGGACGCCACCCTCCTGGAACCCGGCTGGGGCGAGGAGGAGGGAGGCCGGCGGCGTGGCTGCGGATGCCGGGGCACGGAGGGGAGGGGGCGCGGGCCAAGCCCCCCAACCTGCTCCCCACGCGCTTTCTCCAGCCCGGCAGCGCAAGCGGGAGGCTGCGAGGCAGATCGCTGCGGCCTGCCCCGTCTGAGACGCCGGCCGGGACTTCCGCGCCCTGCGGGCAGATTGGCAGAGGGGAGGGGACGTCCCGCCTTCGCAATAACGGCGCTGGCGGCACCCTTTGCGTGCTGCGAGGCTTTGGCTGTGCCGGGGCTGGCCTGCACTCGGGAATGAACTGGCAGTGTGCATGCCTGTGGGGGACACTGTCATCTATGGAAGTAGCAGCGATAGTGTCAAATGACGTCATCATCATCATTACCACCTTATGATTAATCAGACTGATTCTCTGTAGAGATTCTCTGTACTGTCTGCTCTGACAGGCAGTGAATCTCCAGGTATAGGCCTCTCATGTTTCCTGTATGCAAAGCAGATGCTCTGTGCACCGGTCGCTCCCCTGCATTAGAGTGCCATTCTAAACAGAGACCATCCAGAACCAATGGGTTCAGAAAGGCCTAATTCTGTTTGGAATTGCACTATTAAAGTGGAGAGGTGGGATTTTAAAAAACGATTTAACAAAACAAAAGAATAGGACAGTGCAGAGCATCCAGTTAGCCTGTGGGTCCTGGACAGCTCATATTAGATCCCTAGGTAAAGGTAAAGGTTTCCCTTGCTCAAAAGCTTGGGCTGGTCCCTGCCACTCAGCCTAACCTACCTTGCAGAGTTGTTGTAAGGAAAAAGTGATGGAGGGGAGAATGTTGTGCACCACCCCCAGATCTTTGAAAGAAAGGTGAGGGAAAGTGTACTCAGTGAATCAATGAAATAAACATCATTTTTTCAGTATGGACAGACCTTTGCTACCATCACCTGGAAATCCTAAAGCACTTCCCCGGAAATCAGTTCCACTGAAACTTAGTGGGGTTTATTCGCACAGGCGCTGGAAGCCTTCCAAGTCAATGGAGTTAAAATCAGTCTGTTAAGAAATCTCAAGAGTGGAGACACTGCATAATGAATCTAAGATGTGTAAGAGCCCATGTTGGCCTTACTTGCACTGGGAAGCAGTTCAGGGTAGCAGTACAACCCTACCAGCATATTCCTGGGAGTAAGCCCCAAGGAACTGATTTGAGTAGGATTTGGAGAGTAACATTGGAGGCCTCCTAACTTGCAAGATCAGGACCCTTTGGAGACCACAAAGAGGTGAAATGGGACTCACCTGTGCCCTTTCTTTATACCCCTGATCTGGATTCAGGAACAAGATTAAACTCCGGCACAATCCTGATGTGGCAAAGAGGCTGCTTCATTGTGTTGCAAATCTCTCATCCCACCCTCCCCCTACCCCAATTCCCACTGTATTCGAGAGAGTTGCCTGTGGTTACTGGATCTGAAGTTCAGTGGGGGCCTGCTGCACACAACAGGCTCAATTTAAAAAAAAAACACAGGGTGGGGGGTCTCTGTAGTGGGACTGAGTAACAAAGGATGGCTAGCCAAAATAGGCAGGGCTTCTTTTGGATTCTGTGGTCTGAACCTGTGAAGACGTTTCCATAAAACTGCTGCTTTGTTTAATGAGAATCTAAACATCTCTTCCATCAGGCTACTTTTGGAAAACCCACTGGCCACATCCTTAGCAGGGCCACTGAATGTTCGTTACAGTGTGTGGGGGGGGTAAGAATCCTGAGAGTTCTGGATCCCCAGAGGCACAGGGAGCCCCAAGAAAACCATGTCCCTTGCTTTTCTATGATGTTTGGTGTGGAGCTGGCTAATGTGAGGGTCAGTGAAGAGAACTCTGAGTGTGTAAGTGTGTGCATGGGGGGGAATCGTAGTTCTCCTCAGGCCTGGAATTAATTTTCATGAAGCAGCAGTGGGCATATGGAGCCAGAATTCAGTTGGTTTAAACTAGAGCATCCCCAGTTCTGTGGGTTTCCCTAACACCCCAAATTTCAGACAGGTGGTTCCAGAAGGAAGCTCCATTGGAATGACAGGGTTTAAATGTGCTCGGGGCCTATTGCCCTCTCCACTGGTTTATTCACACTTGCTGAAAATATGAGGCAAAGCTGCATTTTCAGAGAATGGCAGCCTGACCCCCTAGACATCCTTGTGAACTCAACAGGAGAATACCTTGTGCACAGAACAGCAGAATAAAACAGATTCAGTGTCATAACCAGGAATGAATTAAACAATTGCAGGTATCATTAACTCCCCCCTAATCAGGCAACAGAATGCCTGCTTTTAAAAAACAAACCTCCCAAAGTTATTTTTATTTATTTGTTTTTAACTCTTAAAAAGCCAATGTTAGTGCTTGGCCTTTCAGTCCTTCTCATGGGAGTGGGGGTGGGGGGAGAGAAACAAAACAAAAAGTTCACGGCACCCCAGCTCCTCTTGACTGCAGGAAATGCCTGGAGTGAAACAAATTCTTAAATAGGGGAGCCCTGTTGGCAGCCTTTTAGGTGTGAAATTGCTTTGGCTTTATGGGCCTCACTCAGGGTCCAGTGCAGCAGAAGAAAAGGCTCCTCTTGACTTCAAAGGGTCCTTTACTAAGCCCTCAACGAAACAATTTGGAAACTCTGCTCACTAGTGCAGTCACCATCAGTGGGATTACTTGAGAGTATGTGGCTTTGGGAATGGCAGCTGTCCTTTGCAATGGTCATAAAATCCAGCATAAAAGCAACAACATCCACCTAAAATGATATCTGAGCATTTCTCAGTGGCCACCCCCTTTAAACATGTTATCTCACCCCTGGCTTTTCCTGATTTCACATTCATATCAAAGGCATGCATTACATTCCTCATGTCTCATGGTTAGGTGTTGCCTTTATGCTAAAATTTCTTCCCTTTGCAGAATACAAATGGCATCTCCAAAGGTGTTTACCCCCAAGCATTTCCAAACTGCTTCCTTTAATTGGGCCAAAAGGCTTGGCAAAAGGAAAAATAAATTTCTCTTGTTTTGGGACTACATGGACCATCCATATTAGAAGATTTAATTTTCAGTGTGTAGATGAAAAGTCACAAACCAGTGGGCAGAATATTTGATTTAAGGAACTAACAGTGAATTCTTAAGCTAAGTTACATTGTTCTTCAACAGAAGGGTATAACTCTGTTTATGATTGTACTCTAAGACCCACTGATTTCAGTACAACTTGTTTGAAAATCAACTTGATTCAAAACTTTTACTGTCCCTATGCAATGATTTTAAATGTTTTAAATGTTTCAATGTCATTGTTCACCACCTTGGGGACCCTATTTGGGTGGAAAAGCAGCAATTAAAGGCTTTAGATATATTCAGATCTGGGCTTAAGATGGTCAGTAGGATGAACATTGATGTGTGCTGATTTATGGCCAAATTCTCAGGAACATCAAATATGGTTATAAGGTTTGGGATGTACCATTTCAGACTTTACATGATGGAAAACTAACCTGGTCTCTCAGGCTAGAATCTCAGGAAAAGGTTATGCCAGGACTCTTGTGCCCAACCTACTAGTTTTCTCAGGGAGGGATATTTTTTTGTTTGTATGGGAGAACATTAGGTCACAAGGAGCCTCATCTATAGACTGAGGAAGTACAGTCCAGACACAAATTTACCACTTCACCTGCTGTTTGTGAAAACAAGGCCACACAAGCCAAGTGGTTCATGCTGTGTCCTGACTGAGCACACAGATCTGCTCCCTGTGTTGAAATGTATTGGACAATCTATGTGCATAGGAGCAGTGTGGGACTCTGGAGTAGTGTACATGCCTATGCATCTGGATACTTCTTTTTATTAAGCCATATTCCATTCACTGTTCTCTTTTGATAAAATGTTCACAAGATGAAGAAAGGTACATGAGAAGAATCTTCAGGCTGCAATCAGCTTCTTCTTTGGACACATGTTCCAATGCTCAGTGTTTTTAGAATCCAGGTGGCACAACTCCTTTTCCTGAACCTTTGTGGCACTGTATCTCCCTATAATGCTGGCCTAATGACACTTCAGTGATGCTGTAACTTTATGTACAGCCCAGTTCCATGCTCCCCATGTGCATGCTCTAGGATAAAACTTATTTCTATCATCTTTTTGTTAGAGTGAAATGAAGGAATCATTTTTAAAAATGTCCACCTCTCAGTATAAAGTTTAAAACATTTTCCTTAAACCACCTACTGTGGAATCATGGAAGAGATCCCAGTCCTGTTTTGTAGATTGGTGGTGACTGCAAATTAGCTAGTTTGCATATCTATAAAACAGCTTGATGCCCACATTTAGAAACCTAATTCGCCCAGTGGTATATACATGGAAACACTTCTTAAAATGTTGATTAAGTCAGTCTGGTGTGGGGTTTTGTGTGGCTACTGTGTTCTTCACCAGATGACCTCATGTTACCGAAGTAATACAGAATGTAGAGTTCAACTCTGGGAGCAAAAACGAAACTAAAATAAAAACAAATAATAAAAAGGGCAGTTACCCATCAGTAGCACTATTGATTTCAGTGAGGTTTCTGGTGAGCAAGTAATTCCATGATGACAGGCACATTTGCCTACTTCCTAATACTGCTCCGTGCTTTACGATGGCTAGAGAAGCAGCTGGCTTTTTATACAAGTAAATTGGGTTCTGAGGCTGTCAATCTTCTTTGTGTGACAGAGAGGAGTTTCTGCCTGCTTTGAAAGGGTGGCTCTGCATCTGTCATTCCATTCACTAATGTGGCCCAGTATAAGGGAGACTACAGCTGGCTGCTCCTTTCAGTGGTTTGGGGGACAGAGAAGATTTTGGGAGCATAGCATTTTTTATTTTATTTTTGGTCAGCAGCAGACATGTCCTTCCCCCTACAGTAGGCGAGCCACTCCAAGCCTTTGCATGTAAATAGGATTGTTTCCTTTTTGCTTCAATTTGCAGTTGCAGAGATTTCCAGAACACCACTTCCCCTCTCAGCTCCCCCCCCCTAAGGCCTAATTAACCTGGTGTGGATTTTCATGCACTTATAAAACCAAATTAATCAACTTAAGCATTACACACCAATAAATATCTATCAATTACAGGTCTGCATAAAGAGCAAGTACAAGTTCAGAAAACATGGAGAGAGCTGGCCCACAGAATCGCCAAGAGTCGGACATGACTGAATGGCTGACAGCAACAACAATACAGAGCAATAATGAATCGTGCATGTATTTGAAGAAGTGTAAAGTGTCATCTGTAAACTCAAGGGTTAGAGCAAAGAAGAAGGGAAGATGGTCATTTTGGGTATCCCACACCTATGAATTTCAATGCAAATATTTTTTTAAAAAAATCATACCAGGGAGTGGGCTAGCAGGCTACAATCCTTTCCACACCTTGGAAGCAGGCTGTATGGGAATCTATGGGTTTGATTCTTGGGTATATGTGTGTGTGTGTAAATGACCAGGTCATGGTACACAAACCATTAGTTTACAGGAACAGCAATATCAATGGGTAAAGTTTTTCCTGGACTGTTCCAGTGACATGTTAGAATGCTCCTGCACAAAAGTCTGTCCCTACACACAATACAGCCAATGTGTCAGGAAAAGCCTACTGCATTTTTATATGCAAGGAAGGCTTTATAGAACCAAGACATGGTGCCTCAACCTGGAGAGGAGCTGTCCAGGAAAAGTACTTCTGTTTGATTGTACTGATTGTATAACCTGGGCCCAAATTAGAAGAACTCATCAACACTTAACAGCCTTAAGAAAAGAATGGAAGTCAAATTGTGATGCATGACTGGTTTTTGCCATACTATGAGATTAAACATTTTATCAGTTCAGTTCCCTGTATTATTCACCTGGCTTTGAATTATGGCATGTTAAAATCATATGTGTCTTCTTTTTATTATTCTGGAGGTGTTGGGGCTATGATTGCTTTTCAGTCACACATGAATGGGCCTTCCTTTCCTTTTTGTATAGTCTATTGATGTCCATAGTCTACAAAAATCAGAATTCCTTTATCCAGATTTACTTGACCTTCTTCCCCAAACAGGCTGGACTTAGAGAGAAGAAAAAATGTGTAGTTAGGAAATGTGTATAGTACAGTGAAGAAATGCTCAAAAACAAGAAAATGTCAAGAATACCAGCAGCAGGAGACCAGAGCACATATGCTGGGGAAATCTTGTTGTGGATCTCTTCCTCCAGTGTGTCCCTCTGCTTTCCACCCCAGCTGGATCCTAGACATCCTTTCACAGTAAGAAGGCAGGCATCTCCATGATTAGCAGGCGTCTGAGAGTATTCCAGACAGCCACAAAAGCAGATCAGGTAAGAAATGGAGAATTTGCAAGGTCCATCAGTTACAACTTAAAAATCATGCTCGTATCAGAGCACGCTTACCAAATGGGGCACACTGGAGAGGTATTCCCCAACCAGGGCTGAAGAGGGTAGGGAGCTAGCGATACAAGATTCTAGGGCTCAGGTCACCCTGAGGGATTGTGTGTGGGGAAGGAGGTTCTCAGCCTGGTGCCACAACTGCATTCACACGCCCATCATCACCTAAAAGGCAGTTTAGAACAGCAGCTCTGGCTGAGACAGATAAGAGAATTTCTTTCATAGACTCTTTCCAAACACATCCCGTAATATATGCAGTTATCTTTCCAGCCACAATCATAACTTACTGTGACTCCATCTGCAGAATCTGGATCACCTGGGAATGCTTCTCCCTGAGCGCAACCCACAGAAGCTAATCAGTGCCTGTCATTTAATTTCCTTACTTTTACTAGTAGCTGTAAAAGTGACATCAGTTGTCGATATAAGAAGCAAATGATGAATCTCTGCAAGGAAATCTCTGGTTTGCCTGTTTTTATTTCTTGCAGTCGCTGGAAAAAAAATGATGCATTTTAAAATGAACTATTTAAAATGAACTAAAATATTTCTCAGCATTTTAAAAACAGATGTGGATATGCTCTTATTTAATTTCTTTCTGCTGATTTAAATTTAAAGGATAATTTCTACTTCTCTCCACCAAGAAGTCATCCTTTTTCAGAACTGTTCTAAAACCTTTGACTTGAATTATATGCTATTAGTCTTAAACCCCAATTAAACAAAATGAATTGGGTTTCATCCCAGAATAAATTTTGCGCACCTCTGCTCTCAACCCCAATTAAACAAAATGAACTGGGTTTCATCCCAGATTATCCAGTTCAGAATAAATTTTGCGCACCTCTGCTCTCTATGAGCGTGACATTTTTCCCTCTGACTAAAAACCCTACACAACATAAGTCTTACATGCTATAGTTAATTAGGAGGTGAGCTTTCAGCCGCTCTTCTTCCCTGGGGGGAAACAAGATCACCAAAGCTTTAAACAATTAATTACCAAGCTCTGAGTTGGATCCAGCCAGTTTTTTCCTCTCAATCTCACCTAATTCCCTTAAGTACTGCAGTCCCTGTTCTACATGGCTATTGCCTGTCCAGGTTCATGATCTCCAACATAGTCATATGGGATCCCTCATCCCTTTCTCACCAGCAAAAAGAGGAAAGAAAAGTTGTTTGGATCCAGGCCTCTGTGTTACCCTGTGTGGCCACAACCCAAAGCAGTTTTACCTGTAATAACAACCTTGTGAATGTTTCAGGTTTAAATCCGTAGATCTGCCTTAACAGACCTCTGAAAACATCTTTCTTCGGGTTTTACCTGTTCTACTTGGGGGTGGGGTTAAATAGTGTGATCAAGAAACCACTTACAGTTGTGTGATTGTATGTACGTTAGTGTGTTTCAACTGATTTCTACGGCAGTACAGTGGACTGAGTGGTGTCCTTTTTCACATGTGCATGTTCTCATGCTTTACATAACACTAGGAACACCTTCCTTGGTTTGAAAGCGGAAGACATCTGCCAAAGCGATTAACTGTAAGCCGCTCAGAGACCCCCTGGGGTTCGAGCGGGGTAGAAAGTTGAAAGATAAATAAATAAAAATAAATAAATAAAGCAGAAACTAACGTACTTAAGTATTAATACAACTGAATGTGTTTCTCTCTTGTAGCAGCGGCAACTACCCCAACAATCCAGATCTTTCAGAGGTTCTACCTTGTTTATATGGGTATCCCTTTCAGTGCATGGGATGAATAGAGACTGGAGTGGCAAGACTGGAGTGGCAAGCAGTTGTTGAGACTATGTGGTGACAGGAAGGACATGGGAGGGAGGCAGCATGAGGCCCTAAAGCAACGGGGAGGGGGTGTCACTAGATGGGAAGCGATAACTGTGGACAAGTGCTTAGAGCAACTCCTAATTCCTTGCTAAATTAGAGTTACTACCTGATTGGATGATACGATCCCAGGTAAATCACTCTCAACACTGTGGATAAGAATGCAGCATCACTGGGAATACAGTTTACCAAATACGATCTGTCTCTAAATCAGAAGCAGTAGTTTGCATTTGTATTGTGATTTTAGTAGTCAATTTGGTGACATAATGACAATCCTATCAGGAGAAGAAGCAGATATTTATCATCATCAACTTTAATTTTTGAAGTGTTTGAAAACATCTGCATATAGTATAAATCAGCAGTTTATAAGGTTCTTACTTTGAAGCAATCCCATGATATAAAGAAAAATCACAATTGAATAAAGCTGTCTGTAGACATAAATGGCAAAGACTTCTTCCTAGAGAATACTAAGGGGAGGGGGAGACACCATCCAAAACAAACCTACTTACTACTGTTCATCTGACCACAACATTCCTGGTAGTTAAAGGATCTTTCAGCTCATTTGTCTATTCTCATCCTAATTTCCAACCTATTTTAAAATGGCTTATAAACTCTTTGGATGCTGTGTTTGACTTCTGCTGGAAGTATTTTCCTGACCTAGGAAGCTAACCTTGTTAGTGAACTTATTATTTTTAGATAAGGTTTTGGATTGATTTTTTTTTTGCAGAGACATAACTTATTATCTTTCCATTCCAAGATTAAAAACATTACAGAGCACATGACCGGAGTGAAACAGCTATACTGTTGATTTTCGCAAGGTCTACAATATTCTGTGTAATATATTCATTGAATTATTTAAAGTATTTCTTAAAGAGATGCAATAAATCTTAAATCTTTACCTACTGTATTTGATTACTTTCATAGTAGGAATAAGTAATACACTGTAAGCTTGATTAGAACCAGGATATTTTGGGGTCAATTTAAGATATTTACTAGGAATCCAAAAAAATAAATTGTGGGAGTGATTAGTTTATTACAGATTTCAAAAAACAGATAGAATAGTATTTCAAGTCCAATGTTTCTGTTTCCTCTCTTCAGGAAACATAGTTCTAACTCCCAGGACTATTGATTCATTCCTACAAAGACCATTATATCTGAGCTACAGAACTATATGCCCTAGTTTCATTTATAGGGTGAATACATGATTATGTGATAACTTTCCATGGTGGAACTACAACTAGCTTGTCGTCAGTAATACCTATCCATTGGACGATTTCCCTCCTTCCCAGGATTTCGGTTGTGGATGTGTTGTAAAATCGTTTGCTGGACCACTATATAATGCTTTTGTTGTACAAAGCAACGCTGTCTTCTTAATCAATGATAAGACATGTTGAACAACCCTGTATGATGAAATCTCCTTACTCTACATTCCTCAGCCCAGTTTCTGTAGTTCCATGTCCACTATGTTCCCATTATCTCACTGCTCTCTCTCTTAGTATGAGTTCTTTTTGTTCACCTGCTGAATCTAACTTTAAAGGGCTATTTTACACACTACAGCTGCCCCATGCTTTATGCATCTGCATGCAACTACTATTACTATGTAGCAATCCATTTACAAGCAGCAAACTTTATTCTGCTGCAAATAAGAATAACTGGCTTTGAAACAGCAAAGAGGAAACAGTCTGATCCAGGCCTGTAGCTACAGTGGGGCATCTCGGGGCTAGACCCCCTGACTCACTGTCAAGGCCCCATGACTTCCTATCCAGCCCAGGGCCCCCCAGCAGTGGCAGGTGCAGGGAAGGAACAAAGTATTCCTGCACAGCTGTCTGGCATGCAGTTAGGGCAAACATGATAAAGGGATTCAAGTTAGCTACAGATCCAATGAATAACGTTCCCGCCGGCGGGCAGAGGAAAACGTTTGCGCGCCCAGGTCCTGGGAAACAGGTGCACAATAGACACAACACCGTTGCCGTTCTCAGGCTCGAGAAATAACAAGCAAGTGCAAAGCATACTCTCCCCCACATAACCTCCAGTTGTTGTACTTAGCGTTACAGCAGGAAAACACAGGAGCCAGGGTGCAGGGGTAGGAACCAGATATGTACAAAGAAGTCATACAGAACACCATGGCAGCTTGCTGACAGACTGCCCCCTCAAAAATACACATTAATCGTCACCTCCCGGGTCCCTCCAACTTACTGTCAAGGCCCCATGACTTTCCATCCAGCCCAGGGCCCCCGAGCAGTGGCAGGTGCAGGGAAGGAGCTAAGTATTCCTGCACAGCTGTCTGGCATGAAGGGCCAGCTACGGTGGCCACGTGGAGCCAGAAGGCACCTCTCTATTTCCCCCAGAAACTGAATTAAATTACCTTTACTTTGATTAGCCAGTGCCCCCTAAGAAATTTAAATGCCCCCTGACAAAAAAACCCTGGCTATAGGCCTGGTCTGATCTATAGGGTGAGTTGCTGTAGAGGACTTAGTTATCAAATGGTGACACAATCAGTCATGGGAGCAATTTAAGGCAAACTCAATATGGTGACTGTAAAGTGTAAGCTGGCCTCTAGAGTAAGTTTTGAGCTCTAGGCCACCCGCCACTCCTAAAGATGGACTTGGGTCATTCTCCTGAGCATGTAATTGACAACACTGCCTTGATCTGAGCCATGCTTTTTCCTAGGGCTCTGACAAAAATTCAGGTAAAAGGGTGACACAGCCTTGGCAGACAGAACATTGTCCTTTTATCTCCCTACTCCACACGAGACCATAACAGAAGCCAATGCTGGATCAGGCCAATGGCCCATCCAGTCCAACTCTGTGTCACACAGTGGCCAAAAATACCAGGTGCCATTAGGAGGTCCAGCAGTGGGGCAGGGACACTAGAAGCCCTCCCACTGTTGCTCCCCCCCAGCACCAAAAATACAGAGCATCCCTTGCCCCAGACGGAGAGTTCCAATCTATACCTTGTGGCTAGTAGCCACTGACGGATATCTGCTCCATATGTTTATCTAATTCCCTCTTGAAGCCATCCATGCTTTTAG
The DNA here is from genome assembly GCF_001447785.1 of Gekko japonicus. NCBI lineage: Eukaryota > Metazoa > Chordata > Lepidosauria > Squamata > Gekkonidae > Gekko > Gekko japonicus. The sequence goes on along the minus strand of NW_015175388.1, from coordinate 623,611 downwards.
CCACCAGTACCTCCTGTGGCAGTGAATTCCATGTGTTAATGACTCTTTGGGTGATGAAGTACTTCCTTTTATCTGTTCTAATCTGACTGCTCAGCAATTTCATTGAGTGCCCACGAGTTCTTGTATTGTGAGAGACATGGCTTTTTTGGTAGAAAAAGCCTAACAGGAACTCATTAGCATAATAGGCCACACCCAACAGCAGAAACTCATTAGCATATTAGGCCACACCCCCTGACAGTAAAGCTTCCTCCCAGGATTGGCTTTCCCAGGTGCCCCGTGGCTTGCAGGGCGCATGGGGAACCCAATGGGGGGGGGGAAGCTGTAGGCATGGCCAACTCGGAAGCCAGCCAGAACTTCGTTCCTGTGTGTTCCTGCCCAAAAATAGTCCTGGTAAGAGAGAAAAGTACTTCTTTCTCTACCTGCTCTATCCCACACATTCCGGCCCCACAGGAGGCAGCCAACGGCATGTCTCCTGGGGGCTGCCTTTGACTCCTCGTGAGGAGGAATGGAGGAAGGGCTGCAGTACAGCCTCAGCTCCTAAAGGGGGAGTGGAGCCAGCAAGGTTCTTAAAGGCTGGCACCGCTCTACCCCTGGCAGTTGCTCGTCTCGTGCTCGGAGAGCAAGGAGCACAAGGCAGTTAGGGAGTCTTTGTAGGCTTGGGGCCTGGGCGGTGGATCTTACCAGCATCGGGACGAGCGCAGCGACGGGGATGACAGCCAGAAGAGGCTCTCGGGAGCAACAGCTTATTGGTGGCAGTGGCGTTGGTGTTTGCTGAAGGAACACACTGGGGACGCTGACAGCTGTGGCGTGCTCCGCATAAGTGGCAGAGGCTGGCCGGGCTGCTTGGGGCAGTTCCAGCTGCTTTTAGTAAAAGAAAAAGAAAATAGTGGGAAGGTGTGGGATGAATTGTGAATTGGTGAATTGTGGTGTGAATTGGTGGTCCTGTGGTGTGGGGTGAATTGGGAGGTGCTGTGGGTATAGGGGCAGTTGGTGAGGCTGCCTGGGGCCCCAGTTTTTCCCTTCTATTATACCCTCCCCCACTGGTAGCTCCTATAGTGGCTTATGTGGTGGCTCAATAGCCATAAGGTCCAATTGCCAGCTTAGCCCAACCCTCCCTCACCATTCCACTCTCCGTTGAACAAATGACCGTGGTACTTTGGCAGGCTAGTCCCCCTGGTGTTGTAATATGTCAGGTTGCTCTGTTGCTAGGGAGCACTGGCAGTTTCGTGGCCATTTTGGGAAGGTCTGTGATTGGTGGCCATCTTTGGAAGGTCTGGTACTGGCAGCCATTTTGGGGAGGTCTAATACAGGTAGCCATTTTGGGGAGGTCTAATGGAACGGTGGCTCAAGTGGGAGCTGCAGTGGCTAGGGTTGCCAAGTAGTACTCACCTCTGGAGTGGGGGACTTCCGGTTGGATCCATAGTTTCCCCTTGGGTGGTCGTGGCCCCGCCCCCAGTGTGCCCGGCATCATAACGTCACTTCGTAGTGACATGCACACCGGGAGTGGGGTTCCCCCCGGGGCCCGATTCCGCGGCGGCGGAAATCGGGCCTCCAAAGCGGGGGTTTACCCGCCCTTCGCCCCCACTTGGCAGCCCTAGCAGTGGCTCAAGTGGTTCAGACGCTGAACTGCAGTCTGTGGAAGGTCGGTAGTTCAGCCGTTCGAGACCCGAGTGTGCTGCATGACAGAGTGAGCTCCCATCTCTAGTTCCAGCTCCTGCCAACCTAGCAGTTCGAAAGCAAGAAATTGCAAGTAGATAAATAGGTACCACTTCAGTGGGAAGGTAAGAGCATTCTGTGCACCTTGGTGTTTAGTCATGTCGGCCACATGACCACGGAAATGTCTTCGGACGGCGCTGGCTCTTCGGCTTTGAAACGGAGATGAGCACCGCAACCCTAGAG
>NW_015175388.1:606086-617823 GCF_001447785.1 Gekko japonicus | reverse complement strand
TTTGAGCTTCTAGGATTGTAGTTTTAAATAGTCTCCAAGCTTCCCCAATGGTTTTGACCTTTTCTACTTTTCCTTTCAGTTTATTCCTCACATGTCCCCTCATATCAGAGAATTTACCCCTTTTAAAGTTAAAAGTGGTAGTGTCAGTCTTTTTGGGCAACTTTTAAAAATGTTAAACTCAATAACATTATGGTCACTGTTCCCAAGTGGTGCAATCACTTTTACATCTCTCACCAGGTCTTGGGTGTGTTACTCAGGACCAAATCCAGGATCGCCTTTCCCCTGGTAGGCTCTGTGACCATCTATTCCATAGCACAGTCACTGAGAATGTCTAGAAACTCAATCTCTTTTTCCCGACTTGAACACATATTGACCCAATCAATGTGTAGTTATTTAAAATCACCTATTACGACACAGATTTCATCTAGCCACCAATGCTCCCTCTAAGCTGTGGAGCCTTGTGAGCAAAAATTCTACTCTGTGAGCTCTTGGCATTAAAGTTGTGAGCCAGCGATTTGGCTGGTGCATCAATTAGTTTGCTCTGGAGCCCTCCTTCCTGTCCCTCTAAGCTGTGAAGTCTTGTGAGCAAAAATTCTACTTTGTGAGCTGCTGGCATTAAAGTTGTGAGCGAGGGATTGGGCTACTGCATCAATTAGGTTGCTCTGGAGCCCTCCTTCCTGAACCAAAACAAAACTGTGTGAGCCAGAGGCTAAAAAACGGTGAGCTAGCTCACATTAACTCATCTTAGAGGGAACACTGCTAGCCACTCTCTTTAATTCATTCATCATTTTATAATCCTCCTCTATTTTTTGGTCTGGTGGGCGATAACAAACTCCGAGTGTTAAGCTTCCTTTTGGGCAAACTATTTCAACCCATAGCATTTCCAGAAGCGAATCCAATTCTCTTACCCTCTCAATCTCACTGGACTGTATACCCTCTCTGACATACAGAGCTACCCCACCTCCAACCCTCCCCCCATCCTTCCAATATAATTTATAACCAGGAATCACCATATCATTAGCCACAGTCTCAGTGGGCAATTCTAATCCATTGCCTCATAGAAAAGTAACAGCTACCTCTTCATCTCTTTGAGATGAGCCATCCCGAACCAGAGACTTTTCATCTCCTGTTGGCTTTCCACCTCAGATGTATGTGTTAAAATTACTTTGAGGACCTTTTCTCTGCATCATCACATCTTGCAAAATACTTTGGCCCCTAATACATTACTATTGAAAAAGTAGATAAAATCTTACCTGCCCAGCTGCCTGGGTAAGAAGCTCCATCCTCTAGAGACAAAAACATCAAGTGCTACCTGACCTTGGTTGCCAACTTAGACACTTCCAATGGGAGCAATTTTACCCATGGCTGCTGCAGATCCTTTAAGCAGTAGCAGCTGCATGAGCAATGGTTCCATCTATGGTCTGGGGAGAAGACATCCTCCTCCTCCTTCTGTTCATCAATTACTATTGCTGCCAGGAACAACTGGGACCATATGACTGCCTATATCCATGAACGAGGAGAAGCCCCTCTTCCATGGCTACCACAGAAATTGGATCACCCCCAAAGTGTGACATCACAGGGTATCATCCCTTGAGGCTGGAGTGAGGGTGTCTTTGTGTGTGTGTATGATTATATTTTATTATTGAAAGACATCTTTGAGGTATGTTGTCAGGCAGAAATACACACACTCTATGATACTATAAAAATTAACATGAAAGATTGTTCCAGACTTTTAGGGAAAAAAGTACATATTTTAGGGGGGGAAATCTAGGTTTCTTACACCAGCCTGCATTATGTATGTTAAAATGTTAATATTTTAATGTTCTTCATTATATCATTCTCCAGTCATCCTCTAGTGTGAAGGCTGATGATATATTTTTCTTCAGCAAAAAACAAAATGTTGACTAATAGGATGCATATTTTATATTGGTTTGTAGGAAAACAATTGTGGTGGAATGGGCCTGCTCTGGCCTGCTGGCCCTATTCCACCCTCCCCTTCAAGGTTCTCCCAACACCTGAAGAGGCTTTTCTTTCTCTGTCAGGTAACCACTGCCACCACCTGAGCTTTGTAAGAAATTGCCCTCTGAGAGGGTCACACAAGCATACTTTTAGCACAGCACCAGATTGAGCAAGGCATTCAAAAGAAATGGGTAAAACACAAATCCTCTCTCCCTCTTTCTATACATGTCCTACAAGTTGTTAAAATATAGGACAGGCTACTTAGCTTTAGGAAGTTACAAGTCTTTACAGGGTTTCCATTACACTGAAGCTTTCTGTAGCTCCCCAGGCCCAGCACACAGCTAATGGCTGTCTTCTCCAGATCTCAGTTAAGAGTTCTGTCTGCCCTGATGAACCCAGCATGCAAAGAGGCCTCCTCCTTGCTGCAAGGAGTTTTTATCACCTCTTTTCTCCCACCCACAGACCAGGTAAGGTCAGAGAGGTTTTCCTGAAGGTTCTTCCTGGAGATTATTCCTGAAGCCTTTAGCCTAGAAGTTCTCCAAATGTCTGTTCCCTGCTTGGAGAACGGGGAGAGCTGGACCCACCCATTATCTCTCCTGCTAGATCTATTAGCATTTGTATGAAAGTGGGCTGAGATATGTCTGGAAAGCACGAACTGACTTCCCCCTTCCTGCATGTTCTCTGCCCAGAGAGGAAAAAACCTTAAAATTCGGAGTGAAGGTTTTGCTCATTTCAAACTTCCAAATGAAAAAATGCATTTCTTCACAACAATCATCAACCAAACTTTTCTTAGAAAACAGCTACCTTTCCAGGGGCTATGGGTTGGATGCAGGCTAAATTTTACATCAGCAGAAGAGAACTTTCCTGCCTCCCTACTGCCACTGCAGCTCTCACCAGTCTCTCCAAAATGCTGCTCCTGGAGATTGGGAGATGCTGAAATACAACATAAGAGCAGTCAGCAGCCAACATGGGGATCAGTGGAAACTGCCAGTTTAGACTGGATCTAACCCTACAATTTGAACAGAAAGCAGTTGTTTTGTAGGTTACATATGATGTCTATTGACATATTTGCAAGTTTTAAGTAAATGAATAGTTTTTAAAAAGTGTTCTAACCACTGGTAATAAATTTGCCTCAACTTCTTGATGGCTAGAAATGTTCTTATCTTCAGTATAAACTTATTAATGAGCAGCTCTCATCCCTTTATTTATGCCTGTCCTCCTTTAACAGAAACAAGATCCAGTTCAAAAGAACACTCCTCCTCACTCTATCACTTTACAAATGCCTTTTTTTGCAACTGAACTTGGAGGCAACATAAGCCTGCATCTGTGCATTTTGCTTTTCCCTTCTCACAGTGTCAAGCAACCTAACAAGAGCTTGCCTATAATTTTTATGTCATCTTAAATTCTACTTCTTCTGGACAATTGGCGAATTATCAATATACTTTACCAAAATTCCTAATTTATTGGATATATTTTTAAACAGGAACTAGAGTGACACAAGTCATGTCAATCTGACATATTCACACTTAAATGTGTCCTGTAAAATGCTATTATCCGAATATCTGTTTGCATAAATGCCTTGGCAATTTACATCTATTGTGTGAATTGCTGATTCTGTTTCTGTTTCCAGGATCACTTTCTCCTAATGTTTCTGGCAGTTAATGACATTTGACTGGTAAACATGTAATTTTTACATACCTTAGGATGTATATTCCTTCAAAACAAATGTTTCCCAACCATCTTATTCATTTCTCCTTTCTTGTAAGTGAATGTTGAACCTACTGCTGCTAGGAAAGAACTCCCCAAAACAATACCCTTTGCAAATATATAATCTCAGACTCTGGTTTTGCTAAACAATGTTCTGTTTTAATCTTATAGCAATAAAAATGTTTTTTTTAAACTTCTGCCTTTGTATGGATAGAGTATCATGATAAAAAGTAAAACAGCAACAACTGCTCCCCCCCCAACACCAGTAAAGATTGACTGCTCTAGAATAAGAGAGTGTAACTGTTAAAATGAGTAAGGAGGAGCCGGCTTGTCTCAGAGCTGAATCTGACATCCTCTTACTGGGGATGGAAAATGTATTAAACAGCATGCTATGCTGATCATGCCTCAAAGGCAGGAGGAGGCTAAAATTGTGATGCTTAAATTGGTCTATAATGTGAATGTAAAATCTACACTGGCAAGGATGTATATTCGATTCCACTTCTGCATTATATCCTTCAGTGGCAGCATTTGCACAAGGCAGAAAAATGTGAGATAACTTCATGAGAACAAGATTGGTAGCTGTGTTTGTCTGTCTGTAGCGGTAGAAAAGGACAAGAGTCCAGGAGCACCTTAAAGACTAACAAAACGTGTGGCAGGGTATGAGATTTTGTGAGTCATGACTCGCTGGTTACTGCTGCATTTGAGCAGTGACTCCCAGAAGCTCATACCCTGCCACAAATGTTGTTGGTTTTTAAAGTGCTACTGGACTCTCGCCCTTTCCATAAGAACAGTGCTTTGTTGGATTGGACCAAGGTCCAGCTAGTCTAGATTTCTGCTTTTTGCAACAGCAGACAACTAGATGCCTCTGAATACAAATAAGTCGACTGCATAGATGCCTTGGTGACTACCAGTATTTGCTGTGCAGAGGCACACTGCCCATGCATGGACGGTTTCACTCAGCTTAGGATAGGCCTATCCTCCATCCATGGATTTATCTCACCCTTTCCCTAAAGCTAAGTATCACCACATCAAAATGCTTCAAAGCTACTTTTGTAGGTATTTCTTATTCCAGGGTGTGAATACACATTTTCTGTACTCTAAGAGGTCAGTGCGTGGACCACTTCAGACTCTGCTAGCCGCACTAGCCCATATGGGTAACACAATCTAGCAGAAGCAAGGTAGCTCATACATCTGGTTTTCTGGGTTGGAAGTAAGGGTGCCCTGGATATACTTTTCTACAGGAAGGAGAGTGTTGGTAGTATCAGATTCCTTTGGTGAGTTGTGTTTGGGTTCCCTCCACCCAACTCTTGTTTCCTGCAGTCACAGAGCAGCTACAGAGGATGTCATTTTAAAGACCAGAGAAGCCCTTTTCAGCTTGAAACTGTGGTGTGGAGGGAACGAGGGGCTCCCCATCTCATTGTTAGAAGCTGAAATGGCCCTTGTCAAGGAGTGCTCGGAAAAATCCACCTAATACTCCTCAGTGATGTAAATAACTGCCTCCTGGGGGACAGAGTAACAACTCAGCAGGGTTCTATCTGTCACAAACAAACCTCTATTTTTTCCATGGCATCTGAATGCAGTCAAATAGGCTTCTATTGTTTGCATGGGAAAAAGTAATTGGACACCTTTAACTACTTCAAATGAGAAACTGATTTAACAAACTATACATGAATGTATGAAGTTGTCTTCTACCAGCTCAGACCATTGGGATCAACATACCTGAAGTACCGCCTACTCCTTATGAACCCACCCAACCACTACCATCATCTTTGGAGGCCCTGCTTCAGTTGCCCCTGCCTTCTGAGATTAGATGGGTGGCAACTCAGAAGAGGGCTTTCTTGGTCATGACACCAAGGCTCTAGAACTCTCTCCAGGGAGACTCATCTGTTCTCTTGCTGTCTTCCCTCAGTTATCCCCCCTTCCTGACCAATGTTTTAATTGTTGATTTCATGTATGTATTTTAACTCTGTAATTGTTTTAATGATGTCTGTGTGCATTTGGTTGTTTTTTTATGTATGTTTTAACTTGTTAGCCACATCAGTGGTCCTTGTGAGGGCAGAAAGGTGGGATTCAAATTTGCTGGAATAAACTAAAAATAAAATAAATAGCTCAGTATGGTCCACTGTGGCTGGCGCCAGTTCTCTGGTGTTGCTGCTACTTTTTTAAAAATAAATAAATAAATGTATTAAAAGATATGACAAATTCCCAACAAATGGAACCCTGCAAAAACAACCACCAACCACAAAACAACTAATCAACTCAAGACATATAGTTGCAAAATGTCTGAGCAAATGCCTTCATGTTTCTTGTACACATCTCTTTTGAAAAACATGATACACTCTTTTATAGCGAAGTCCAGCATCCTTTCTTGCCAAAATTCTATGTGTGGTATGGGACTGGATTTCCAACACTGCAGAACTAGTATTTTTGCTATTGCTTTTGCCTGCAAGATCCATGACTGGTTCTTCTTTCTAAGTGACTCACCAGATGAAAAAAGACCCAGCAACAAATGCATTGCTGACAGCTGCTATCTGAGATGCTTTTGAAAAGGTGGAGATACCAGCGAATGCAGCTGGAACCTTCTATGTGTATATCATGTACTTTCCCCCCAGCTTGCAACTACTTTTTTCCCTTTCTTGTAAGACTTCTTTTTCTTATGTGATTTCTTACAAACCCAGGACCACTTTTTAGTGCATAACCCTATAAAAGTCAATAAAGCTGCAATCCTAAGAACACTGTTCTGGCAGCAAGCATGACTGAATTATGGGATGTACTTCTCAGTAGAGCTGTTAAGGATTGCTTTCTATATCACTTATAAAATGTTCCTAATATGTGATGTTCTGGGCTTCAACACTTCTGACACTTGCAAACCACATGGAGATTATGTTAGTCCTCATTCAGGGCCTGACTTATCCAGTAGCTGGATGAGGATGTGAAAATACTCAACACATTACTCAGAGGTGCTCACTACCTGCTTGTATCCAGTTCGTGTCTGATTCAGCAGAATAGGAGGCAGATTGCCCAGAGCACAGGCAATCCATACCAAGCCCTGTGTTTTACTTGCTGTAGGTGAGAGGGACCATGATTCAATGATAGAGCATTTGACTTTGCACGCAGAAGATCCAGGTTCAGTCCCTGGCATTTTCAGTTTAAAAAAGAATCAGCCCTAGCCAATGTGAAAGGCCTCCATTTGAGACCCTGAAGAACCACTGCCAGTCAGTCTAGACCATATTGACCTTGATGGATCAACAGTCAGACTCAGTATAAAGCTGCTTCAAATAGGAGGTCAATGATAGAGCATTTGACTTTGCACGCAGAAGGTCCAGGTTCAGTTTTAAAAAGAATCAGCCCTAGTCGATGTGAAAGGCCTCCATTTGAGACCCTGAACAACCACTGCCAATCAGACTAGACCATATTGACCTTGATGGATCAACAGTATAAAGCAGCTTCAAATAGGAGAAAAGTGATAGTTTGATATGCTGTAGTAGTTTAAATACAGTGTTTGTTCATAGATGCCTTTGTTTAGACAACAACGTAGTGTGGGTCAACGATGCTTCCCACTGCTTGTTGTTGCACAAGCATCGCACAATTTAATCCCTGTTCTCATTCATCTGCATGCACTTGTGATGTTCTCCTTAGACACCAGAAGGGTAGTATGGGAATCTAATTTCTTGGTGAAACCTGATATCACTATTGTAGAGCAGGGTTGGGCAGGAAGAAGAATAAAGTATATTTCTAAAACAAAGAAGGCTTCTGTTAGGGTTGCCAGCTCTGGATGAGGAAACTCTTGAAGATTTCCTGGGGGTGCAGCCTGGAACAAGGGTGTAGACTTTCCAATTTCCCGGGGGGGGGCTGGGGCTGGGCCAGAGGCATTGCTGTGCTAGGAGCAAGGGTGGCTCCCGGGAAGATTTCCTGGGGGTGCAGCCTGGAATAAACAGGGTTTGGGGTGGAGTGAGGGACCTCAGAAGGATATAATTCCACAGAGTTCACCCTCCAAAGCAGCCATTTTCTCCAGGGGGACTAATCTCTGCCCCCTGGAGATCAGTTATAGTTCCTAGAGATCTCCAACTATCACCTGAAGGTTGGCAGCTCAATGTTAGCCAATGTTTTTCTCTGTTGCTTCCTTGTTCATTGTTTTTAGTGTGCAGTAGTTCTCATTCACGGCAGCTGATACCATCAATAGAGCATTGCTCACAGTCAAATATCACCCAGATGAGATAGATAACAGCAATAAGCTTACTTTACCTAAGCTCTGCCTCAGCAATCTTTCAGTTCTTGCACTGAGTCGCTTCTGTGTTATTCTTTAAAGTTTGATCCACCCAGGCTAAATGAACTGTATAACTTCAGGCAGCAAATGGAGGGAGGTCCTGTTTTTAAATACTCCCTTTATTAGGAAATAGGAAGCCTGCAGAGGCCTCACTTCCTGAGGTGCTAGCTTTTAAAAATAACAACATTTGCAAGGAGTTTCTTATATGGGAATTATTCAAAAGAGGTATCTCCCACCAGCAGTCGAAAGTGGTACAGGCTATTATAGCAGACACCCCTCCCATCTTCATTTTGCTGCCTCTTAGAACCTGCTTCAGGGAGTGACTTTTCAAGACTCTTGAAATGCTCTTAGTTCTTGGCCACATGGATACAATACGGGGAGAGATTGGTCCTGCAATCAGGAGTAGACAGCAATGATCATTGCAGGGAATATTCTTCAGAGCCTCTCATAAAAATGTGCTGCCTGGAGAATAAGGGCCTATTTTTCAAAATCCCTTTCATTGTGTGGAAACCACAAAACATATCCTTAGATATTATTATGTTATTATTGTTATTATCATTTAATTTATACCCCGCCCTATCCCACGATTGGACTCAGGGTGGCTTACAACACAAGATTCATACAACAATAAAACCAATAAAACACCAGATGACACAATAAACAATAACAGAAAGGACCCATGCCTCATGTCAGGTGAATAAAAGCTCCAGTGCCCAAGTAATGTTATCTAAGCAGCAGGGCACTGGGAAGGGGCCATGAAGAGGGGAGGCCAGAATGGTTGACTGTCTTCCACCTCCACCGAAAGCCTGGTGGAACAGCTTCACTCTACAGGCCCTGTGGAATGGTAGGTCCCACGGGGCCCTGACCTCGGGTGAGAGCATGTTCCACCAGGTTGGGGCAAGGGCCAAAAAAGCCTTTGCCCTGGTTGAGGCTAAGCGAACATTCCTCGGACTGGGGATCACCAGGAGGTACTGATTGGAAGAGCATAAAGCTCTCTGGGGATCATATGGGGAGACGCGGTCCCACAGGTATGATGGTCCCAGACCACATAGAGCTTTAAAGCTCAAAAATATAATTTTGAACTGGATCCTGTAAGCGATTATAATGACTAGATTGAATATCTGGTGGTAGGATAGGGTTCCAGATAAGACCTTTCTTCTGCCTCTTCCCTTCCCCCATTTGCACCCCAAGTGGCCTACCTACTGGTGTCTAATGGAGGCAGTGTTACTAGGTTGTTTTCTCAGGAAAGTAACTTGTGGTTTCCAGTGAGGAATTATTGCAGGTTGATAACTTCATTTGTGGAGAAGCACCACAGCAGATAACACCGGCTGGGAGGTGATTTCTGGCTGATGTAATCTCTCTGGGTGAAAGAGAGGTCATGAGATAACCCACTTGTCCTCCCTGTATCTGTTAAAATGGAGGTTTTTCTCAGTTTTCTTGGGGTTTGAGCAGCCAGGAGGCCTGGATATGCATCTTCGCTCATAACTGCAGTGTGGCCTTTATGGACATTAAGCCTCGCCATCCCCATTTCTTCTTCAGAAAATAATTAACTATGGACAAAGAGATAAGCCTTTTTTGAGACTATAAAGATAAAACCAGACTTCAAGGACTTAATGGTTTAAGAACAGGATGCAAAAAGTTTAAAAAATAAAAAAAGATACAAGAAAGTTTTAAAATGGAACAAGGGGTCAGCTACTTCATTTTTATTTTTACTTTTTATGAAAGTGCTTTGGAATAAAGCTGCTAGCTGAAGAACACTAGACAGAACCTGTGTGTGGGACTGTTTTCTGTTTATTGCTCAAGAGTATACCTAATTGGATGACTTGCTGTAACAAAGATAAGATAAAGACTTTAACTGTTGTCTCTCATGGTGATGTGACTCGAAGCTGTGGAAAGTGAAAGTGTTGAAGATACACAAGCTGTTTTCCTTTTAATTGTTGCCTGTTAGAGAGATTTTTGCTTATAGACTTTAATTGACACTGGCTACTACCAGGAGGAAGGGTTCGATTGATCAACCCACTGAAAAAGTAGTTACGCCTGAGTTGCTCCAGAACTTATTTTATCAGATGAGTAACAAGATAAATGAAAGAATTGAAAATGAAAGAGTGAATGAAGGATGAGATTAAAAAGTTGGAAAATTTGTAGGAATAGAAATTAATTAACTTGGAGTTAACACTTTTGTTTTGGAACTATATTGCCAAACAGGGATAAAGGGTCTTTTGATAGATAGAGAACTAGATAATTTGACTTACTGGAGCTGAGAGAGAAAGCATTTTGCTTAAGGTTCAGATCCATTCCAGAGATTTCTGATGAAGTTACTAGAGACAGGATTATCAAAAGTTCTGGCAATTTTTTTGGATTTGGAAGAAGAAGATATGGATTCTGAAACTGACAAAGTTTATAGAATAAATTCTAGATTTGCCAAATCAAGAAATGACCCAAGGGACACTTTGGTACATTTTGTTAAGAAGAAGACAAGAGACCAAGTCTTGCAACAGCATTTTAATACAAGATTGAAAATGGATAATACAGATATAATTGTACTGAAAGAAATACCTATTAGAATTTTATGTAAAAGAAAAGATTACACCTTCCTAACTGAAAAACTAAAACAGAAAAGGATCCCATTTCGATGGGACAAATTGGAAAGCTTGCTTCTTACTTTCAAACAGAGATTCAGACTGAATTCTGTCCAAAGGGAAAGATGATTTCTAGAAAGATTTAAAAGAGAGTTGGAGGAGATGCAAACAGAGACCCAGAAGAGACTATACAAATTCTACAACAGGAATTGGAAAAGAAGCACACTGAAGCAGATGATGTTACTATTGACTTTTATAGACTTAGGGTTTAACTATGGATTACAAATGCTTAACATGGAATATAAATGCTCCTCAAAAGAGAAAAAATATTTCATCATTTGACAACATTAAAGCAAGTCATTGTTTGCATATAAGGGTCCCAAATTAGAAAAAAGGATATAAAGTATTTAACTTATAAATCATTGGGTAAAGAATTTATTTCAGCAAATATTGAAAAGAAAAATGGAGTTATACTGTATATTAACCTTCATTTAAAACCAGAATTGGTACTGATAGTTGAACATGGCAGATTTGTAGGAATAGAGATTAATTATCTTGGAGTTAACACTTTTGTTTTGGAACTATATTACCAAACAGGGATAAAGGGACTTTTAATAAACAACTTATGGATAAGCAAGAAGAAGAAAAAGAAGTGGAAGAAGAAGAGGAGGAGGAGATTGGATTTATACACTGCCGTTCACTATCCAAAGGAGTCTCAGAGTGGTTTACAATCTCCTTTCCCTTCCCCTCTCCACACCCCATGAGGTAGGTGGTGCTGAAAGAGCTCTTTTGAGAACACCTCTGAAAGAACTTTTAACTGACCCAAGGTCACACCAGCAGCTGCATGTGGAGGAGTGGGGAATCAAACCCAGTTCTCCCAGATTAGAGTCTGCACTCCTAACCAGTGCTGATACACCAAACTGGCTCTCCTATGAAAGATATTTCCTATGAACAATACTGCATAGGAACCTGGAATGTAAGATCTATGAATCAAGGTAAGTTGGATGTGGTCAAAAATGAGATGGCAAAACTGAACATCAACATCTTGGGAATCAGTGAACTAAAGTGGACAGGAATGGGCAAATTTAACTCAGAAGACCATTATACTTACTACTGTGGCCAAGAATCCAGTAGAAAATTGATTATGTCCTTTGCAGTCGAATATGGAGAAGCTCTATACAGTCAGTAAAAACAAGATCTGGAGCTGACTGTGGCTCAGATTAAG
>NW_015175388.1:603358-605711 GCF_001447785.1 Gekko japonicus | reverse complement strand
TACAATGTTTCAGAGGATCTACTGTCTCTTCTTGATCGGTCTGTACTATGTCCATTCTTCATTCCCAAGGCCAGTTCACATTGACAGAAATGGCAGCATGGTGGTGGTACAGTGATGGTGGCGGCTCCTACTCAAAAGCCTGGTGGAAGAGCTCCGTCTTGCAGGCCCTATGGAACTGCATAAGGTCCCGCAGGGCCCTGATCTCCTCCGGGAGCTCGTTCCACCAGATAGGAGCCACCACCGAAAAAGCCCTGGCCCTAGTCGCAGCATATTTGACATCTCTAAGGGCTGGAACAACCAGAAGATGTTTTGCCCCCGTCCGTAGTGCCCTTGTGGGAACATATGGGGAAAGGCGGTCCCTTAGGTAAGCTGGACTTTTTGTTATCACAATCTTGTAAATTTAGTTGGTTTTTAAAAAAATGTTATTTATCAAACAATACAAAACATGCATTCAAAACTGCCTACCGAATAAGTCCAATTGATAACTGATAATAAGTTTGGTTGTTAAAAGAAAACCTAGCACTTTTAGATTGAGACTAAATGAAGCATTGCTACAAAAAGATGCATTTGTTGAGGACTACAAGAAAAAATTAAAATAATTTTTTGGAATTTGTTCAAACAAAGGTACTGATATGAGAATGGTGTGGAATGCAAATAAAGCTTTTATTAGAGATCACGTGATACAACATAATTCTGAATTTAAGAAGTAGAGACATGAAAATTTACAAAATACTGTGGATGAAATTAAAAGAAAAGAGAACAAATTTAAGAATTCCCTGGGGAATATAAAAATTTCTCACCAAATAAGAATCTTGCAACAAAAGTTATCTATGTTTACAATAACAGAAATGGGGGGGGAACAGAAATGGAAACAAAATTGAACTATGTAAAACAAAGAAATTTTGAATTTGCAAATAAACCAGGGATATGGTTGGCATATAAATTGAGAAAAGAAAGAGAAAAGAAAATCATATTGACAAGGTGGCTATTCAAAAAGCATTTTATAAGTGTTATTCTAAGTTGTATAAAAGACAAGATGTGTCATTGGTGAAAATAGATGGAATATCTCCAAAAACAAATTTTTTCTATGATTTCAGAAGAACAAAGACAAATTATGAATGGACGTATAACAATAAGAGAAGTTGTAGACGCTATAAAAAATCAAACCAGGAAATGTTCCGGGACCAGATGGGTTATTAGGTTTGTATTATCAGTGCTCTGAGGATGAAATTTTACAACCTTTACAAAATACAATGAATTCTATTCTACAAGGAGGAAAGGTGCCAGAGACATGGGAAGAGGCCAATATAACATTAATACCAAAGGCCTGACTTGGACAAGAAATTATAGACCAGTATAATTATTTAATAACAATTATAAGTTGTTCACAACATATTTAGCTGAAAGATTGAAAATAATTTTGCAAGAATTAATTAATGGAGATTAATTCTGGATGACGCTTCCATCCTAGATTCCTTCCAGTCTGGCTTTCTCCTGGATCATGGGACAGAGACAGCTCTGGTCGCCCTCACAGATGATCTCTGGAGGCATCTGGATTGAGGCAGAGTGGCGGTACTGTTGTTGGACCTGTCGGCCGCGTTCGACATGGTCGACCATCAGCTACTGGCCCACCACCTCACTGGTGTTGGGATTCAGAGGCTTGACTTGCAATGGCTCATCTCCTTCCTCCAAGGCTGGGGACAAAGGGTGGCACTGGGGGAACAGCTTTCCTCAGGGGGGGTGCTGTCCCCAATGTTGTTTAACTTCTACATGCGCCCCCTTGCCCAGATTGCACAGAGACATGGGTTGGGGTGTCAGCAGTATGCTGATGACATCCAGCTTTATCTGTTGTTGGGTGGCTGGTCCGACTCCAAACCAGAAGATCTTGACCGGGCATTACAAGATGTGGCTGGTTGGCTTAGGCTGAGCCAGTTGAAACTGAACCTGTCGAAGATGGAGGTCCTGTGCCTGAGTTGGAGTGGATCAAGGGTAGGGATCCCACTCCCGGCCTTCGATGGGGCTTCATTGGTGCCAGCGCCGGAGGTTAGGAGCTTGGGAGTGCTCCTGGATGCTTCCTTAACAATGGAGGCCCAGGTAGCAGCCACTGCCAAGTCGGTCTTTTATCATCTTTGGCTGATTAGGCAGCTGGTTCCCTTCCTTGAACACAATGACCTGGCAACAGTGATCCATGTGATGGTCACCTTGAGGTAGGACTACTGTAATACTCTCTACATTGGGCTGCCCTTATCGCAAATCCAGAAGCTACAGCTGGTGCAAAATGCTGCAGCCAGGCCAATACGAGAACACATTCATCCTGTGCTGAAGGCATTGCACTGGCTACTGAAAGCATACC
>NW_015175388.1:597289-603318 GCF_001447785.1 Gekko japonicus | reverse complement strand
CCTTTATGGTCAGGGACCTACATACCTGAGGGACGGCCTTTCCCCACATGTTCCCCAGAAAGCACTGCGATCAGGGTCTCAAAATCGACTCACCCTCCCCGGGCCAAAGGCTACCAGGCTAGCTACAACCAGGACCAGGGCTTTCTCGTACAGCTGGTGCAAAATGCTGCAGCCAGGCCAATACGAGAACACATTCATCCTGTGCTGAAGGCATTGCACTGGCTACTGAAAGCATACCGAGTTCGCTTTAAGGTGCTGATTCTTACCTTTAAAGCCCTTTATGGTCAGTGACCTACATACCTGACGGACCACCTTTCCCCACATGTTCCCCAGAAAGCACTGCGATCAGGGTCTCAAAATCGACTCACCCTCCCCGGGCCAAAGGCTACCAGGCTAGCTACAACCAGGACCAGGGCTTTCTCGGTGGCGGCTCCGCTCTGGTGGAACGAGCTCCCAGAGGAGATCAGGACCAGGGCTTTCTCGGTGGCGACAGTGCCTGCAAGACAGAGCTGTTCCGCCAGGCGTTCCATTAGGAGCCGCCCCAGGGGAGAATGCCCTTCCCCTTGAAATTTTTAAAGCAGCTTGAGCCATCTATACAACATTAGATCAGGATCGACCATTAGGATGGCATGGAAGTTTGAGCGCCATCTCAGACGTAATGTTAATTGATATCTGTTATTGGAAACTGGATCATTATTGTTAGCACCTTTTAATATTGTGATTGTTATGGTTTTAGGATTGTTATTTTATTTATTGTTGGTTTTATGCTGTTGTAAGCCACCCTGAGCCGGCCATGGCTGGGAGGGTGGGGTATAAATATAATAAATAAATAAATGTGGGTTTTAACCTAAAAGGCACCTGAAAGATAATGTTAGAATAGTTTTAGATATTTAGGAGTATTTGGAGAAAGAAAACGAAAAACAAGAGACATTGATATTCTTGGATGCAGAGAAAGCGTCTGACAATCTGAACTGGACCTTTTTGTTTTAGGTATTAGAAGATACGAACTTTGGACAGAGCTTCATAATGGGTCAGATCGATCTATACTCCACAGACAGCACAAATAGTTGTTAATGGAGACTTAACTAAACCATGTGAGATTCAAAAAGGGACAAGACAAGGTTGCCCACTGTCCCCTCTTTTGTTTATCTTGGTTCTTGAAATATTGAATAGAGATATAAGACACAATGAGAGGATTGGGGGTATTAAGATCAAGAAAGAGACCTACAAGCTAAGAGGAAGTCTTGTTTCAATGTATCTGAAGAAGTGTGCATGCACACGAAAGCTTATACCCAGAATTAAACATTGTTGGTCTTAAAAGTGCCACTGGACTCAAACTTTATTCTATTGCTTCAGACCAACATTACCTACCTGAATATACCTCATGGGTAACTTATGAGATCATCTTTAAAGGATAAAACACTGATTCAGAGTCCCAGAAGAACATGCCAAGGGCCCATAGTGGGTCTTCTAAAATAGCATACTGTCTCCTTGTGGCTTTGCTTTCCCCCTCAGTTTCTCTTGGTTAGAGATACAAAATTGAAGTTGCCCACCTCACTGTTTATTTTGGAAGATATTGGTGTAGCCCCAGTCCTGCTCTCTAAAGGAGCTTTGGTCTTGGAAATGGATTGAAAGTAGTATATTTCATATCTCTCCTAAATATTTTGAAAGTAACCCATGTCTAAGAGACCTAACTTAAGAATGCTGTGGTGGTATTTATTTATATACTGAACTCACCAAGGGCTTTTCAGGCAGCCTTCAAGTAGATTCAGCAAGTAGAAAGGTGTCCACAGCAGGAAGGAGTCTCTTCTTCAATGAGACACTGCCCAGTGGAAAGAATGTGCCTGGAAACAATGTAAAATTTAAAAACCCAAAGCCTGGCCCATGAACAATATGCACAGTGATAATCCAAACTGGGGAGCAGGATGGCCCTCTTTCCACCAGTCTTCATAAAGTTACAAAGGTGAAAGGATGGCAGAGTGAAGGAACTGCTTACAACTCTGCCTGTTTACAGAACTAGTTCAAATATATGAGTTGCTCTTTCATGATTTGACCAGTCAACCTGCTCCACCGGAGGAGACCCTACTGCTGAGGGCTGGGTAGTTGCCTGTCTTCAGACCAAGAGGTTGGGAAGGGTTAATTTTTCTTATATGACACGAGATGTAGAAGTGTCGGGGATGGGGAAGGGGACTCAACTATTTGCATGGAGTGCTCTGCTTATCTTACTTGTGAGTTTCTTAGCTTCCAAGTACAGTATCCCAAGAAGGCTGTGTAATATTTCATAAGAAAAATGTAAAGAATGCTCTCTCCTTTATTTTTCATCTCCTGGTGTTTGCTGTGTGTTGTAATTTCGGTGTTAGTTTTACTTAAAGCTTCTCAGTGTGTTAATTAATATGATGCTATTTTATTTCGATCATCTGTAAAGACTACTGCAATAGGTGTGTGTAAATCTTTGTCATCTCCATATTTTTAGCATATTTTATGCAAATAGATGTTTAAAAATGAAAATTCTAATGCCAAATGAAGAAAATTCATGGTGTGCATCTTGTGTTGCAGTTTAATCACTGTATACCCAGGAAAGTATTGACAGTTGTCCCGTGGAAGCTATTAAAGCTCCTGTCCAAGGTTAAATGAAATTGCAGTTTATCAGAGCAGCATTGAGAAAATAAGGGAATCTGTTCATGGCTCTTGATTAATGCCAAGCGTGATCAACACAAGGGGGTTCATTAAGCTATACATCATGTGGGTAATTTAACATGTCATTGTGCCTGCTGTCTTCTTTAACTCTCTGCACAACACAATGTTCCAAAGTTGTATCAGCTACAGATGCAGAACTTCTGCATTCCAGAGTTTAATCACACTTGGGATAGCTTGCCAGTTTAATTTTTATTCATCAGCTCAGCTTTTCAAATGTCTTTTTAAAAAAAGATTCCATAACTCTGTAGTCTTGATTCATCATGTGGGGATACATAAGCAGCATAATAAGACCTCAGAAACTGCTGCCAAGAGTATACTCTTCAATCCATAGGATCATTCATTTATTCTCATTAACTTGAAGAGATGCATCAGTTTTGTATTTCCAGTAGAGTGCAACTTCATTTGTCTGAGACATGTTTAAAATGTTCAGCTAAAGAGGATTGCTATTTTTGGAGACTTGGGCCTATATGGAGTGGAATCAGGAAGATATGAATTTCTGCAGCTACATGGTGCAAAGAAAGTGCTCTACAAAGATGTAGGCATGGATCCTGTGAATTAGAGGATTTTCAAGACTTTATCGGCTACATGGTGCAAAGAAGTAGGCATGGATCATGTGAATTAGAGGATTTTCAAGACTTTATTCAGCCAAAAGTTAAGTGGTTACCCAGTCTTATGCTATTTCAGCTGCCATGGTTTGCATCCTGGTTTATGCCACAGCATTGTAAACTGGCTACAGAAGTAGGGATGCCAGGCTGCTGCCTCATGCTACTGGACCTGGGAGCTGAAGCTTAATCCTGTCAAGACAGAGGTACTAGCGGTTAGTAGAAAAGCAGATCAGGGACATGATATCTCCCATCTTGGATGGGGTTACACTCCCCTTGAAAAGTCTTGAGAGTGCTGCTTGACACAGCAGTCACCTTAGAAAATGAGGTGGCTGCTGTGGTTAGGAGCACTTTTGCCCAGCTTTGGCGGGTGCTCTAGTTGTGTCCCTTCCTGGTTCAGTATGATCCAGCTACAGTGCTCCATGCCTTAGTTTCATGTAGACTAGACATGTAGACCTCCAGAAGAGTGCTGTGCTTGGTAGATCAGAATCTATTGGGGGTCTGTGGCCCAAGGGATGTCCAGCTGTCCTCAACCAGAGCCAGGGCATTTTCCACCCTGGCTCCAACTTGGTGGAACTCTCTGCTGAATAACATCCGTGTTCCACAAGGCCATTAGGGCAGAGATGTTCTGCCAGGCATTTGACTGAGGACAGCAACAGTTGTATCCTTCTGGTACTCCCACTACCCCTGCCCTCCCATGAGGCAGTAGCACTGTTGAAATGTTTAAAGCCATCTTTTTAGGACAGTTATTTTATTTTATTTAGATTTATAAATTGCTTGTCAGGCAAGGCGGGATAGAAATTGAATTAAATAAATAAAATAATACACAGAGCTCTGGGGCCCTCAGCCAAAAGCCTGGTGGAACATCTCTGCCTTCCTAGGTAGAGCCAGTTTGGTGTAGTGGTTAAGTGTGCAGACTCTAATCTGGGAGAAACGGGTCTGATTCCCGACTCTTCCACTTGCACCTGGCTGGATGACCTTGGGCAAGCCATAATTCTGGCACAGCTGTTCTTGAAAAAGAGCAGTTTCTGTTAGAGTTCTCTCAGCCTCACCTACCTCACAGGGTGCCTGTTGTGGGGAGGGGAAGGGAAAGGACTTTGTAAGCCGCTCTGAGACACCTTTGGGTAGTGAAGGGCAGGGTATAAATCCAATCTCTTCTTCTCTTCTTCTTACAGGTCCTGTGGAATTAGATCAAGTCCTGCAGAACCCTGGTGGTGTTAGGCAGAGAGTTCCACCAGGTCAGAGTGAAGACTGAAAAGGCCCTGGCTCTGGTCAAGGACAGCCGGATATCTTTGTGGCCAGGGATCACCAGTAGGTTGCTCTCAGTGGAGCATAACGGTCTCCAGGGGACACACCAGAGGAGGCGATCCTAAAGTTATGTGAGCCCCAGACCACTCAAGGCCTTGAATGTCAGAACCAAAACATTGAACCTGACTCAGTACTTCAATGGGAGCCAGTGTAGCTGGCACAGCACTGGTTGTATATGTGCCTTCTGTGACATTTCCATCAGGACTTGCACCGCCACATTCTGGATTAGTTGGAGTTTCAAGGTCAGTCTCAAGGGCAGTTTCATCATAGAGCAAGCTACAGTAGTCTAGCCTGGAGGTGACCATTGTGTGGATTACTGTGGCCAGGTCAGGGTGTGACAGGAAAGGGGCTAATTGCTGTGTTTGGCACAGATGGAGAAATGCCAGCCTGGCAATATTCATGACCTGGGCCTCCATAGTTAAGGAGTCATCCAGGACCATGCCCAAACTTATGACAGATTGCACCAGTGTTAAGTAATGCCCCATCAAGAGTGGGAAGTCTGTGCCCCAGTCCTGATGCCCCCCCCATATTTGTTGGGTTCAGTCTCAGCCTACTCTTTTTTAGCCACCACACTTTGGCCTTCAAACCCACAGCCAGATTTTGCAGGGCAGTACCCAGGTGTCATGCCTGCCCCCGACCTGGCACCTGGGAGCTCTGAAATTGAAGACTCCATGCCTTTAATACCATCGGAGGCACGGGAGTCTTTGCCAAACCTAAGTGCCGGAAAGAATGAGCACCAGCCTCCAGAACAGCCTGCACCTGAAACCGACCAGGCGGTGCCTGGCCCCAGCAGCACGCCACCTGATTCTCCGCCACCTGTCGACCGGCTGAGGGATCGGAGACGCCGGGACTTGGCAACCAGATGCAAAGAAGCACGCCTGCGTGGTTGGAGATCAATAAGCCTGGAGTTCTAGCAGGATCAAGGACTTTGCAAGGCAGTGCTAATGAGGCACTAATGAGGTAACAACCCAGCGAGCTATTTGAATAGGTCGCTGACTGCTAGCTAATCGTGCTGGCAAACTCGTCCTTCGGACCAGAAGCTCTGCACCTCTGACTCTGTTCCTGATATCCGGCTACCTCAGAAGAAGTACCAACAGCTGATTTAGCGCAAACCTTAGTGGAATGGTTATCGGTACAGGGGCTGGAAATAGAGGCAAACAAAATTGAGCGTGCCCATAGATTACAGATAAAAAGAACTCGGGGGGGGGGGAACCACGCCCAGTAATTATGAAGCTGTCGAGAGAAAAGTTGCAGCAGAGAATACTCAAAACTCTCAAGAAAAATAAAGACATGACATTTAAAGGCAGAAGGGTCTTTGTAAAGGAAGACTTTTGCAAGGAGACCCTTTATCAAAGGAACCAGATGAAACCCTATGCACAGAAGCTTCACCAAAGCAACATTAAATTCAGCTGGGGATACCCA
>NW_015175388.1:565665-593236 GCF_001447785.1 Gekko japonicus | reverse complement strand
GATAGAAAATAAGAAAAGGCAGATGAATAAGGCGCCAGAAAAATAACCATCCAAGTCATACTAAAACTCCCCACCTCTGATTACAGAACAGGAATAATCTTCGGCTACGAATTTAAAGAGAAAAAGGAAGAAGAAAAGGGAACCAAGAAGGACGCGAGGAAATAGAGGAAGCAAGGACAGAAGGAGGACTTATATAAAGGACCATTGCCGAAGACACAGAAACAGCTATACACTTGGAGGAGGGAGGAGGGAGGGTAGAGTATACAATATGTACGGGAATAGGGATGTGTTTGAATGTAACATGGAAAAAAATATAATAATAAGAAAAAAGTAGCTAAGCAAGGTCGGCTGTGGCTAGTATTTGAATGGGAGATCTCCAAGGAATACCAGGGGTGTGATGTGGAGGCAGGCAATAGCAAACCACCTCTGAATATCTCTTGCCTTGAAAACCCTACAGTGTCATCATGTCAGATGAGACTTGATGGCACTTTCCACCACCACCACCTTCTCCCATATGTTCTTGTCTGGATACTAAAATCACAGGGAGGGGCCCTCTTGACTGTCTCATCAACCAGAAAAGCTAGGATTGTCAAGTCCCCCTAGCCACTGGTGAGAGATGGGATAGGGTTGCCAGATCCACGTTCGGAAACTCCTGGAGATTTGGGGATGGAGACTGGGGAGGACAGGGACCTTGGTGGGGTGCAATGTCATAGAGTTCACCCTCCAAATCATCCTCTTTCTCTAGGGGAACTAATCTCTAGTTGGGAGATGAGCTGTAATTCCAGGGGATCCCCTGGAGGCTGGCATCCCTAAGAGAAGCTTGTCCGGTAGGTACAACAGAGAGGGTCTTTTCAGTGGCATCCCCACAATTTGGGAATAACTGCTCCAGGAAGGTGTGCCACCGTCCCCTCGATCTTTAGAAGGCAGCTGAAGATAATTTTATTCAGGATGGCATTCTGCCTACTGGTAGTTTTAAATTATTGATTTTAAGTTAGTGTCATTTAGATTGTCAGCAGCCTTGAGTTCCTGTAAGGTAATAAGGCAGCTAATAATAATAGTAATACTAAAGCAGCTAATAAATGTTTTAAATAAATAAGTAGGGATGGGCCAAAGGGTGGACATGACATGGATGCATCACATAACATCATTTCCACCCCTCACTGTTCTTAATCTGGCCCAAATGCAAGGGCAGGTAGCAGAGCCCAGCTGGTGGGAGGATGCTCTCCCAAAGGTCACAAATGGCAGGCCTGTATGGAAGCAGATGCACAAGGATAGCTTTGCTGCAGTGGTATGGCAGGTTAGGGAACAAGCACTAGTGGGAAATGTGCTGGTTGGTACTTGAGGCCAGTGTTAGGTGTGTTCCAGAATAAGAGTAGTGGTTTAGGAGTCCTTGAGCCTAATGTCATAACCTGGTCCATGATAAATGCTGCAGTTTATAGGATCAGCCCACAAGATCTTTACTGGCTTATAATGATAGTAGTTCCTCAACAGCATCAAATGGGTTAATGCTAGGAATAGATATATATATTTAATCTACAGTACCAAACGAGTTTTCTGTGAAGGATAACACTGAAATATCTAGGATATGATTACAGGGCCATGATCCACCAAATTTACTGAAGCTAAGAGTCGGACTCGACTGTGCGACTGAACAACAACAACAACAACAAATAGATCTAGATCTGCTCAGCGTCTGGATAGGAGACCTCTAACTATCTCACTACCTTATGTTCCACAGTAGAAGAAAGTTGGGATATAAATAGAGTTAAACTACATACCGTTGTCATGCTCTCCAACCCATTTAAGCAGCATCACAAAATTAACTTCATAGCACAAAACCCTCTCTGTGAGTGATATTACATGGGTCATTCCTTCACTTTTAGTAAGACTCCCAAGGCATGGGTAATTGTCTATGTAATAGACTGTGAATTTCCTCATATGGGTAACCATAAACCTTTGGTAGAAAAGGAATAACATTAATGGAATGTCATCATTTTATCATGTATGCATCCCCAATGGAGAAAACTGAGGAATTTGTGCTTCTGTCAAGGGTTGCCAGCACTGGGTTAGGAAATACCTGGATATTTTAGAACTGGAGCCAGAGGAGGACGGGGTTTGGGGAAGGGAGGGGCTTCAACGGGGTATAATGCAATACAGTCCGCCTTCCAAAGTGGCCATTTTCTCCAGGTGAATTGATCGTGTTGCCGGTGGATCAATTGTAATCCCAGGAGATATCCAGCCACCAACTGGAGGTTGGCAATCATATTCTGTTTGAGACACTGCAGGAAGATTAGGTGGTATACTATCTCTTCTTTTGGTTTGTCAGAGACACTGATGGGGGCACAGTTTCTCACAGCGCATCAGAGATGGTATTAACCCCAGCTGCAACTGATTGAGCATATAAACATTTTTAGTCATAAAAACTCTTCCATACACTGGAGTATTTCTAGGTAGTGGAATGCTCATTGACTTGTAGGCACTCTCAAAGGGACTTAAGAACACCAGTAGTCATGTGTTACTTCCTGCTTTAAAAACAGTGCATATGAATAGTTTGTATGATTTTTTCCCCATAGGAAGATCCAGATGCCTCGTAGTTGTTGGCAGTTCATATAATGTACATGAAAAGTGGAAGCCAGCGAATTTGTTTTCCAGGCTCTCAACGAACTTTCCCAAACATTTATTTAATTTTTATTACAATTATGTTTGTCTTTTTTGTCAAAAGAGAGTTTTACTGTCCACACCTGAACAGTAATTTTTTTATTATTTTAATTTGGGGTTTCAGAAGTGCTTTTAATTAACTCCAAAAGAAAATAATATTGGTATCAAGTGAATGTAAATGTTATAGGAAACGATACAAGGTGACTGTTTAATTTTAATGATAGTGATTGTAGAACTAGGCAGTGGAGTGGGGTGTTTTTTAATTAAGCTGGCATTTAGTTAAAATTAGCCTCCATTCATTATGACAGTGTGAAAGTTCTTTACCTTAAAATGGGGAAAAGGTCATTCTCATATCCACAGTCCTCTTCTTTAATACTTCCTTTTAAAAAGATACTGTATTGTGTTCTGCTTCCATTAATTATCAAGGTTTATTTACAAGACAATAATTAATTATACCTCTGGGAAGCTCAAGTGTCTAAGATGAATCAAAGCAGACTTGATAAGAAGCAATGAAAGTCTCACATAATTAAGCAAGGCACTGGAGACCAATTGTTTATGGAATTATTTTGCTGGAGTTAATTGATACTAATTATTTAATCTGATTTTCTTCTTCCCAGTGATTCTTACACCAATTCATTGCACTCTGCTAATGGAAGAGACACAATTGACTTTATCAAGGTGTTCTCATGAATCAAAATCTAGTTTCTCTGCAGTGATTTTTGTTAGGGAAGAGAACATGCCAGGCCAAGTTAGAAAACAGTGATTACTAGGTGTTTGGAGTCAGATCTCTTCAGTTTCTTAGAGGTGCTCTAGAAGCCATCAAAGGTAAGAAGTTTTTGTGAAGAAAAGTTTGAAGGCCTCTAAAAGCATGTTATAAAAATGCAATATTTAATTTGCCTTCATGTATTATTGGTTTTTAAAAATCAGTCTAGTTTGGACTTGATAAAATAGTGAATTATTTGCCATAAATAACAAACTACACTCTAAATATAATTTGTGGAATTGTTTGCATGCACAACTGATTTTTTAAAAAAGCTGCTAATACTATCTAATTTTAATGAAGGAATTATAGTGTAAAATATTATGGTTGGCAACATTATCAAAATGCCACATCCTAGGTTAGAAGTTACAAAGCTGTAGGAAATCTGGCACATGTAAAAACAATGCCAGAAATCTGCTGCCTTAGAAATATGTTGAGGGTATCCCCCCCACCCATACTACACTTAACTGGATTTTAATAGTTATACTACAGCAATGCTGTGTCACATTTCTTTATATCTTTTTGCTGGGATGCATAAAATGTCTTTTTTGTTTCATATACTGTAGTTTATTCTGCTGTAACTATTTTTGGTAGAATGCTTGATTGTCTCACTGCTCTCAGTAGTTATTGGATACCTCAGTGCACTTTAGTTAATTTTACCATGCTGTTGGTTTTGTAAAGTTGCTTGACTGTTATTTCTTAAAAGGATATGGAGAAGCATTTTGGTACATAGCTCTGTTGTTCAGGCAGTTTAGAAGCTTAACAAGTATTCAGATATTGTTTGTTCATTATTTGTTCAGTATTGTTTGTTCATTATTTATGTAAAAAACTTTAGTCTTACGTTGTGGGATTTTTTTCTAGACAATCTATATAGTTAGTAACAGGATGTTCAACAAGTGTGTGCTCCAGTACCTAAACATGTTTTTCATTTATAAACTGTTTCAAGGCTGCCTCCTTATGGCTGTCATGATAGTTCCCTAGCATTTCTTCACTGCTGTTAAAATCCATTTTGAAACCTCTTAAAATGTGCTCAGTTTAGAACTTCAATGCTAGATGGAATGGTATGTTAGTGCATATCTTGTAAAAAAGAAAACCCAAGTATGACACTCTCCATGCATGCTCACACAGGTGTAAACTCTCATTTTATGATTATATGATTAATTCCATGATGATGATGATATATGGAATGTCTTCCCTGAAGGCCATTATCATCTTCCTTCAGCAGCTACATTTGGTGGGAAATTACAAGCAAACTTTTAACAAATGCTGGCATGGTTGGGGGGGCAGCAACAATCAACTGTTTCACTGTGGTGTAGTGTTTACTGTGGGTATGTTATAAATGTAGTATCTGTATCCAGGAAAGAAGAAGAAGAAGAGTTGGTTTTTATACCACACTTTTCTCTACCCTAAGGAGTCTCAAAGTGGCTTACAATTGCCTTCCCTTCCTCTCCCCACAATAGGCACCCTGTGAGGTGGGTGGGGCTGAGAGAGCTCTGAGTGAATTGTGACTGGCCCAAGGTCACCCAGCAGGCTTCATGTGGAGGAAATCCAGTTGTCCAGGTTAGAGTCCACCACTCTTAACCACTACACCATGCTGGCTCTGCCTGACTCCAGTAAAACTAGATATCTGCCTGACTCCAGTAAAACTACATAGCTCTGAATCTCTGTGTTTGCTTTTAGAGCTATTTGACATGAATAGTGAGGGCTACATTTTGCACATAACATGAGAAACCACTGCAGATCTAGCATCCACACATGGCCTCAGTCTTCTTTGCATGACTCGGCTTTCTGGATCTGTTGCATACACCCAGTATGTTGTTTTTGAAGGTGGACTAGATGCTCCATACCATACCCAACATATGGTAGGCATATAGCTTGTCTGGTTCTGCATCTAAGGCATAGGACTCCATTGGTGCTGCATGGGGGGGGGGAGAATGAACCTTCCTTGTGATGCAGATGATAATTCGTAACCCCAACATTTGTCTCAGGCCACCATGTATAGTTATTATTCTTCCTTCCTAATCAAGTTAGAGGTTTGAAATAACACAGATCTTACATAAGCTCCCCCCCGCCGCCCTCGCCACCATGTACATTTGGTATTATTTTAACTCTCCAGAATGAACCCTGCAAAGGAGGTATCCCTGTGGGAAGCAGTGGAAATATTCTCTTTTGTTTAATGTTTTCATGTTTTCCCACCTTCTGCACTTAGGCTGCATCCAGGCAGTGACTTCTCCCGGTGAACCCAATGTTAAATTCAAAAGAAGTTGTGGTAGGAAGTACCTTGTCCAAAGAAGTGTGTTCTCTTCAAGTCTGAAGATTTCTTGTATTTTTCCCCTCTCTCCCTTGAAAAGGACATGGGGTTGAACTAAGGCTTGTACTTGACATACAGAATGTTATCAGTGTGCATCCCAACTTTCATTCTCTTCAAAGAAGATATTACACGGCTTTGATTCCCCATGCCTCCACATGCAGCTGCTGGATTGACCTTGGGTCAGTCACATGTTCTTTCAGAGCTGTACTCTCAAAGACTGTTCTCGAGAGAGCTCTCTCATCCCCACCTACCTCACAGGGTGTCTGTTGTGGGGAGGGGAAGGGGAAGGGATTGCAAGCTGCTCTGAGACTACTTTGGGTAAAGAAGGGCAGGGTATAAATCCAATCTCTTCTCTTCTCTCTCGTTTTAATTTTGAATTTTCCTCTCCCACACTTCCATCTGAAAGTAGGGGGGGGGGTTACATATACCAAACTTTACTCTAATATCTGGATATGCAATGGTGTATATAAATGGCAACAGCCTCAGGTTGCACACCCCTAAAAAAAAAAAGAGGGACATTTTTGTATTGTTTTAAGTTTGATGGTTCTGCCTTATCTAGAGCTACCGATCATTTAGGGAAGTGCTTTTATCAGATAATTCATTTGTCTTAGGCTCGAAAGCATCTTCCGTTTATTTAGAAGAACATTGTATCAGGTCCGCTGTACTATACAAACCATTATTCTTTCTTCTCTCATTATTTTATGTTGATGTAGTTTGTTTTTAAACTGAACTTAAATCAATTTCAATTGAGTTTATTTGTCTGAATCTTGTGGCAGGAATTTAATCAGGCTTATAAATGTACATTTAACAGACAAGGTAAAGGATTGTCCACTAGTAGAATCTAATTATCTGTGCATAAATAAATGGATAGCATACAAAGAATCTCAGTATCATACCATCCCATTCTGTCTTGTAAATATGCTGGAAGGTTTTTGAGAATGTGTATGGAGAAAAAGAATATTGGCTGCAAATTGCAATGGGAAAATGCATAATATTTTTAAAGCAGCCATTTGTGAGTGAGTGACTGCATATGTTTATGTTTTTAAAAATGGTCTAGTCTCTTTAACACTGTCCTAATGAAGCTTCTAAATGTAGATTAACAATGCACATTGATACATTATACCTTAATATAGTGTTACCCAAATGTAATTATGTATCTGGTAATGGAATATTCATAACTTTATATTTAATCATTATTTGTTTTGAAAATGGATATGCAGCATCTCCAGAGATGTGCTTGAAACAGAAATGTGAACTTTCTTTCTGTATCTTTGTATCTTTTTTTAAAATGCTGGTAGTACAATAAAACAAGCTGCTGTACTAACACCTTGCATTGTGCACTCTGATTTAATGTTGTACATAGATCTAAATCTGAGGTGCATTCAAAGCCATTTCCAACTCATCAGGTTGGTATGATTAAAGAACACCAGTCTGTAGAATGACAGTCATGAGCCGATGATGTGGTTATCCTTCTTCAGCAACATGTTTGACTCCTGTAATCCTGTTGCTCAAGCCGCTATCTATAAATTGGCAGATTAAACAATGGCAATTTTTCTTTGGGGCAGGTGAAACTTATTCTGATGAGACAATCTTGGTTCCCTTCAAGAATACAGGCAGATGTCCTCATGTAAGTATGCTAGCAGGCAAGCACATGTTTGGGGAAGGGGGAGAGACTGTATTCTAAATTTTGTGCGCACTCTAAATAATATAGTCTGTCGTGCTCTTTTAATGTTTGAGTCTGTTCACTCAAGTTGGTGGCCAAAAACAAAATTGAAATATCAAAATTTGAGTAAGCCTGATGTTATACATACATGCACACATGATTCTTCTGCTATTTCCTAAGTCAGTGTGTATGATTTGAGTGTGAGAAAGCATTAATAGCAGAGATCATCCATAAAGGGTGGAAAGGGATAGCAAAATTGTGTCAAAGGAGGAATTTATTAAAATGAGGCAGTGTTTGACAAGGCACAGAAAAAGGCTTTGCTTTATGACAGTCCCTCAGCAAGCTCTTTTAGGAACAGTGTAGGGTTTTATCTTCAGTTTGAAGGTAAAGTGTTTGAGTATTGGCTTTCATGGTGTTGCAAGGCTACATTTGAAAGATAGTTTATGCTAGTAGTTGGGAGGTGTATGTTGGTTATGATCAAAGGAAACAAAAAGCTGGGGCTTCAGTTCAAGGATACTTGACTGCAGTGAATTATGGCGATCTAGGCAAATGCAGCTCAATGAAATATCAAAGTATTAATCAACTGCAGTTGAGGACTTTTTTGAGTGGGGAGGCTGCAATTTTAATCCCTCCCTTCCTTCTGTGTTCTGTGGTTTGAAAGAGTACACAGTGCAGACTACTATGGTCTCCTCCTGAGAAACATCTGTTCTCCATATACCCATGGACAGACGGAATATCATCCAGGTGAGAAGGTGTGAGCATGACTTTCAGATGAAGCTTTTAGCTGGGCACTTCTTTCTTAGAAATTAATCCATATCCTCAAAGTCATGCATTTTGCCAAAAATCAAAACCCAGAAGTATATCAGTGTCGCGAATCAGTATATCGCGAAGAGTTGGACTCGACTGTGCGATTGAACAACAAAATATCAGTGTTTTAAAATGTTGAAGGACACTTGCTTCTAATTGCATGTTATTTCTTTAAAAAAATCAGTTTTTTCAACAACATGAACCACTTATTTCTGTAAAATAGAAAGCAGCCCTGAGAACAAAGAAGAATGTTTGGTTTGGGTGAAAGTCCACCAAAGTTTAGCATTTGACTTTCTTTTCATTGCCATGGCTCAGTCTAGAACTGTGAAGCCTTTGACTATCGACATTATACTGTTAAGTAGTCCAACCAAGCCTGCAGATGTATGGAATTAGGGAGAACATATTTGCATTTAGATATGGGTGGCAGTCAGTGTGACATCAAGAGGCTTTTGAGCCCATATGTCTTGTTTTAGAGAGTCATTGATAAATTTACAGGAAAAGCAGCTAATACAAAGCAAGTTGCAAAGTCAAGACTTGTCTTAACGCCATAAAGTAACAACCATAACCAAGCTTCATGTCTTTAAGGGGAAGGGAATATACTGCTTACTACCTTAAATTTAGTCTCTTATTTATTGATTGATTAATTTAATTCATTGATACCCTGATTTTCTCCTCAATGGGGACCCAAGGTGGCTTACATCATTATCCTCTCCTCCATTTTATCCTCACAAAATCCCGAGATGTAGGGTAGAGTATG
The DNA here is from genome assembly GCF_001447785.1 of Gekko japonicus. Classification (NCBI taxonomy): domain Eukaryota; kingdom Metazoa; phylum Chordata; class Lepidosauria; order Squamata; family Gekkonidae; genus Gekko; species Gekko japonicus. The sequence goes on along the minus strand of NW_015175388.1, from coordinate 584,280 downwards.
ACTGGCCCAAGGTCATGCAACAAGTTTCCATGGCACAAATGGGAATTCAAACCTGGGTTTCCCAGATCCTAGTCCAACACTTCCTCTCCAAAAACACAAATGTAAACTGATGTGCCCCTGATGAGCACAGGAGCAGTCACAGTTCAAAAAATGATATTAGTATCTTTTGTCCAGGTAGCAGTGCTAGTCCTTACCACCAGCTCCAATGAGTAAGTGGTAGACTCTGAGTGGGTTTGTTCTCACTCAGTCATACAAACAGCTATTGTATATGCTTTTAAGAGAAGAAACAACCAATAGACAAATAGGATTCTAGTAACAAAGCCTGGGCTGGGAGAAAATAGATCCACTGCCTGAATCATTCACCTGTCCCATTCGAAAGGATTCTGATCCCTCTTCCTGACAAATGGTTTGAGTGGAAGATTAACACATTACAGTGCCCATAAATCTATACATGTTGATTTAAGTTATAGTTGCAATATTTAGTTTATCAGTCAAACTTTTTAATTTTTTTTTAAAAGGTGCCCCTGATTAATCAGGTGGCAGATTAAGGAAAGTTTAAATGCCTGTCTGCTATAGGCACAACTTTTAAAGATGCAGTCACTCATATATTAGAGAAAATGCAATGTCTCTTCAAATGTGGTGCCTGCTTCCGCAAATCTAAATTATATAGCTTCCAGTTTTGGCGACTCGCTGTGCAGGTGTGCTCCATCACTGCTCTGATGTGAGTGCTCTGCAAATGTGCATTCGCTGGATTATGGAGAAAGCAAGAGAGTACCAGAAAAATATCTACTTCTGCTTCATTGACTATGCTAAAGCCTTTGACTGTGTGGATCACAACAAACTATGGCAGGTCCTTAAAGAGATGGGAGTACCAGACCACCTCACATGTCTCTTGAGAAACCTGTATAAGGGCCAAGAAGCGACAGTTAGAACCGGATATGGAACAACTGATTGGTTCAGCATAGGAAAAGGAGTACGACAAGGATGTATATTGTCGCCTTGCTTATTTAATATATATGCAGAGTACATCATGCGAAATGCTGGCCTGGATGAATCACAAGCGGGAATTAAGATTGCTGGGGAAAAGATCAACAACCTCAGATATGCAGACGATACCACTCTAATGGCAGAAAGTGAAGAGGACCTAAAGAGCCTCTTGCTCAGGGTAAAAGAGGAGAGCGCAAAAGTGGGCTTGAAGCTCAACATCAAAAAAACTAAGATCATGGCATCCGGTCCCATCACTCCTTGGCAAATAGAAGGGGAAGTCGTGGAAGTAGTGACAGACTTCACGTTCCTGGGATCCCAGATCACCGCAGACTGTGACTGCAGCCATGAAATTAAAAGACGTCTGCTCCTTGGGAGGAAAGTGATGGCGAACCTAAACAGCATGATAAAAAGTAGAGACATCACCCTGCCAACAAAAGTCTGCATGGTCCAAGCAATGGTATTCCCAGTAGTCATGTATGGCTGCGAGAGTTGGACTATAAGGAAGGCCGAGCGCCGAAGAATAGATTCTTTTGAACTATGGTGCTGGAGAAGACTCTTGAGAGTCCCTTGGACTGCAAGAAGATCAAATCAGTCAATCCTAAAAGAAATCAACCCTGACTGTTCCCTGGAAGGCCAGATAATGAAACTGAAGCTCAAATACTTTGGCCACCAAATGAGAAGGGAGCACTCACTGGAGAAGACCCTGATGCTGGGAAAGATTGAAGGTCAAAGAAGACGGGGACGGCAAAGGATGAGATGGTTGGACAGTGTCAGCGACGCAACGAACATGAAATTGAGCCAACTTCAGAGGACAGCGGAAGACAGGAGGGCCTGGCGGGAGTTGTGGTGTGATCGCGCCGGTTTGCTCCGCCCCCGAACTGTCCTGCTCCCGGCCCAAATCGCCTAGTGTGAACAGGACCAGGATTCTAGTAACAAAGCCTGGGCTGGGAGAAAATAGATCCACTGCCTGAATCATTCACCTGTCCCATTCGAAAGGATTCTGATCCCTCTTCCTGACAAATGGTTTGAGTGGAAGATTAACACATTACAGTGCCCATAAATCTATACATGTTGATTTAAGTTATAGTTGCAATATTTAGTTTATCAGTCAAACTTTTTAATTTTTTTTAAAAAGGTGCCCCTGATTAATCAGGGGGCAGATTAAGGAAAGTTTAAATGCCTGTCTGCTATAGGCACAAATCTAAATTATATAGATAAGCGTATTTTTCTTCATCTCTGTTGCTCTTACTTAGATTCAAAATTACATACATCTAACTAATTCCTCATGCAAGTTTTATAGTGCAATCTTAAACAGCTCTTCTTGAAATCCTACTCCAGTCTATTCAGTGGGGATTACTCCAAGGAAAGTATTTTTAGGGTTGTACTGTTAACCAACTGAGATTTCTCTTTAACTGGGTGACAATTCTAGCTATAATCCTGCCTGCTATGCACACTTAATTTGCTGTTGATCTGTGACCTAACAATAGTTGTTATGCCGGTTTTTAGAAACATTTCAAAATAGCTGTAATATTTTGAAAGTTTTTTGAAAGAATAATTTTTGAAAGTTATTCTCAAATCACCAAAATTAGCTTATCTGCAGAGAGATGTATACTTTCATAGGTAGGGATGAGCTACTGTCTCCAGAGATTATATCTAGCCAAGCTCTGTTTCTTAGCTATGACTATATTTCTAGCAGAACATAAAACCCTTATTTTGGAGTCATTCTTTCCCTTCAATATAGAATAAATGTTTAATGGAATAACAGAGCATGAGGGCAGTTTGTATAATTAGTTATGGGTTTAGCAGTTTCATTTCTGCACATATGCTGGTAGAAAGGAAATTTGCATTTCATCTGCCATTTTAAAGGGACATCCTACTGCCATAGACTAAAGTGTCATGGTGAGATTTCTACTTAGCAATCATTGACACTAGGCTGAAACATTCTTTCTATTATATTCCACATTGCAATCAATGGGGAGCAAACTAGAATCAATTTTAATTGATCAGTTGGGTTTTTAAATAATTGGCATTCATTCCAGTTGCCTGACCAAAAAAAAAACAACAACCAAAAAAACCCCAAACCTCACACCAGCATTTGATGTCTAGCATGTTCCAGTTCTGTTTCCAACAGCATGCAGCTCTGTTTGGAGAAATATAGCATTACCATACTGTAGAAACTATGGAAGATGAGATTTCACAGTACTCTACAGAAAGATAAAATAGTGAAATGCAAATCCATAAGAATAAAATTGAAGGGGTTAGGTCCAGTTCTAGATAGTGAGCTCTTCCTAGGTTAAACAACATAGGAAAACCTGCAGTTTCATACTGTTACTGCAAGTTTTGCTGCTCCTATAAGCTATATCTTCCAGAAGGATGTGACCTTGGACATGATGTACACTGTGAATTTAGGCATTAAAATATTTCAGGCTGTGCATTTTTGCTATTGTCTGTGAGCTGAACTGGTTTATAATCAGAGTGATGTTCTTGCTGGACTCTACCAGTTCAGATTTAGGGGAAGGGATTTCTTGTTTTAACGTTCCTCAAATCACTGAACTTAGAAATTCAGCCTCAAGGAAAGTAGCTCTAGTGTTCTTTCTCATGCTGGTTTTCTGTGTATTGAGAGCTTTTTTGTGAGGGAGCATTCAGATGTGCAAACTCCCACCTGTAATTGAAGTGGTGCAGTCTGGCAAGAGCTGCATGACATTATACCTGGCAATTGTGTAGCTTGGTTCTTTAAACAAACAAAAAATTCTTAGTTGGGTCCTATTTCCACAAGGGCCACACATTCAGTAAGGACCTGGTGCAGCACAAATAGGTGTGATATCCACTTTACTGTTTGACTAGAATCGCTGCTATCCTTGAATATACCCCAGGCCAGGGCTTTGTTTTTTGAGGGGAGAAAAGAGGTGCTGGAACTCTCAAGAGGGAAATGAAGTTTTCAGTCTGTATACTGAAAACTCATGAACTTTAAAACATTTTTAAAAGAATTTTGTCGAAGGGGTTCCAGAACTCTGTTCCAGCACGTTCCCCCAGAAAAAAGCCCTGCTAGGCTCATTAAAGAGGGCTAAAGTAGGAAGGCCTGGCGGGATCTGGTCCATGGGGTCGCAAAGAGTCGGACTCGACTGTGCGACTGAACAACAACAACAAAAATACTGTTAAATGGAAACTCCCAAGCAGGTTTTGATGAATCTGAAGAGTCCTGCTGGAACAGACTAATGGTCTATCTAATCTGTTATCCTGCTTCACACAGTGGTCAGCCAGGTGCCCTGGAGGGCCAATTCATGAAGCTATTCTTCAAAAACAAAGCTTCTCATATCAATTAACAACCAACAAACTGAATATTAGACTACTAGCTAAAGATGGTCCAGGCTAGCCCAATATCGCAAGATCTCAGAAGCAAAGTAAGGTTGCCCCTGGCTAGTATTTGGATGGGCGATCACCAAAGAATTCCAAGGCTGCTATGCAGAGGAAGGCACGGGCAAGTCTCCTCTTGCCTTGCAAACCCTATGGGGTTGTCATGAGGCAGTTGTCACTTGACAGCACTTCACACACACACACCTACTTGTGGCTTTATTCTTGCCAGAGCTATGTAAAGGTATGTTTGATCAAGAGCTGCACAGCACAACTGCCATTTAAATGTGAAGTCTGACCCCTTTAGCTGCTTCCTGTGCCACCTTTGGCAACTCACTTGTTATCTAATCATTGGATCTCCCATTTACTGTTCATCTGTGTCGTGCTGTGCACTGCCATGCTTTCATGCTCTCTGTCAACTCAACTTGTCAGCATTCTGCTTATTTGTTGGCTTGCCTGGCTTGTGATTTTCATCCCTCATCCTATGCATTATTTTGTGTGTGTGTGTGTGTGTGTGTGTGTTGTTTCTTCCAACCTTAATTCTGGTCAGCACTGTAACTCTATGTAGTCACTAATTGCATTAAACAATGCAAAGCTCAGTTAATAGTATTGTGCTGTTCAGAGATGAGAGAAGAGGTTATAAACAGAAGATTACTGCTTTTTTGAGCACTCATGGCAAAGTCGGTAACAGGGTTAATATTTTCCCTTTTGTGAAAAATAAATTGGTTTATATTCAGTGATCTGCAGACTTTCTTATTAAGAAGCTTTGAACCCATACTCCATGACTCTTTTACGTGGCAGCTGTTGCCCTGACTTTTCCTTTGTTGGGTTCAGGCTGAGTTCTATATTCATGATCCTTGCTCATCTGATCACTTCTGCATATGTCACTGGTAGCTGCAAGCCAACAAAGATTGACTCAGAGCTATAGCTGCTGTATGTGGAGGAAGCTGGGAGAATGTCTTGGGCGCTGGAGTTTTTGCCTTTGTTGTGAAGTTCTTCTTGAAGTCACACATGTTCGTACATGTACACCTGTGATACTGCTTTCAAAACTTACACTATTATGAACCTAGTAACAAAATTTCCATGACACTTATAGTCCAGTCTGTACCATTTGAGTAATGAATAGAGGTGGTAGTGCCAAAAACCATAGCCAGGTTATTATTATTATTTATTATTTATTACATTCAATTTATTTACCGCTCTGACCCCGAAGGGTCTCTGAGCGGTTTACAGGTAGTATCAATCCATTTTCCCTAACTAAGGCCACATAGTATACAGGGGTGGGGCTGCCTACCGGCACCCAAGTAGCAGAGCTGTTGTTCTCCGGCTCCGGCATTCTTCCTCCAGGCGGTCTGCGGGTCGGCGTCCCGTCTCCGGTGTCCAGGGCAGGGGCAGGTCCTTCAGCTTGGTGGTCTCTTCAGCGCGTGGCCCGTGTCGGCACAGCCCGGCCATCGTCCATTTGGGAGGCACTTGTGATTGGCTTATCATGTGCTGAAGTAGTTGTCATGGATGGGCTTTACTCCATGGGCTTAGATGGCTGTGAAAGATGGCTCACACAGTCTGGTGTTTACCACATGGCTATGGGCTTCTGTGGTTTCCCTAGTGCTGCTGTAGCTGCCAATATTGTGTAGTGGCAGGTTTTCCTGCATGTTCCAGTCCTCTGCAGTAGCCATTTCCTCCACCACACTACTGTGGAGCTTTTTTGATTTTTTTAAAAAAGTTGGCAATTAAAATACCATTAAAGTGTTACAACCATCTATCATCTCTGAATTAATACAATCATAGAATCACAGAGTTGGAAGGGGCCATACAGGCCATCTAGTCCAACCCCCTGCTCAGAGCAGGATCAGCCGAGAGCATCCCTGACAAATGTTCATCCACTGCTTAAAGATAGATTCTCAGAGCCTGTTTTATTGTGGACACATAAGAGGAAAGGCATGGTAATTCAGCTGTGGCACTAGTAAGCAGCAATGTACCCCAGCAAGTGCTCTGTGAGCACCTGAGTTAAGTGAGTGTCTTATAAAAATGGTAATTGTTCATACAAATATTGCAGATTTCTTATGGTTTGATAATCACATCTTGCATGCCATACTGCAGAACACAGCCTACAAAGGAGCATCCCAAAATGAAATACCCCTTCTGGGGTAGCAAATTCATGCTCTGTTGTGTACAAATGTGGTCTCAAATACTCTAAAATAAAATATAAAGTTTATTCTTGTTTCTGTGCACTTGCCTGCCCCTAGCTTGGTCAAAGCAGAAACACTAAAGCTGTATATCAAGCATAGCAAAATATTAATATATTCACCCTCCCATCCCCCCGCATCTTAATTTTCTTAGTAGTGCATTATACAAGCAGTATTGTTCCATTTCATCTCTGCGGAAGAGTCAGTTCACTTGGTCACTATATTCTTTCTTCAGCTTGTGGCATCTGCTGAGTCAGGCCATTGGTCTATCAAGGTCAGCATTATCTACTCTTATGGGCAGTGGCTCTCCAGGGTCTTGGGTGGATGTTTTTCACATTACCTGTTACCTGATCCTTTTAGCTGGAGATGCCGGGGATTGAACCTGGAGCCTGGCCTCCTCACTTTCAGTCTTCAGAAGGCAGTCAAAGGCCGTTTTAGTTAAGACAACACTTGACTAATTTAGTTTTTATTTATTGGTGATCCTAATTGAGTTTTTTAAATTGTGATTCCTTTTATAATAATTGTTTTATTTGCATTGTAAGCTGCCTTGAGTTCTGCAAGGTAGAAAGGCTGCACATGAATGCTTTAAACAAATAAAGAACAAATCTTGGACCTTCTGCATGCAAGCCAGATGCTCTGCCGCTGAGCCACAGCCCTCCTCCAGTAGTCTTCCATGAGTTGAAGCTGCCATTGTGACAGCAGGAAGAACGATCAGGTTCTGTGTGCCAAGACTAGAGACATGGCATTGGTTGAAGAGTGCTAGAAACATAGGTATTGTTGTTGCTCCTGTTCAGTGTCCAGTGCTTCAACATTGGCCTACCATTTCCTCGCCAATATTACTATCTCCTTGTTGTTCATATAGATAACTCAAACTGTTCTCTGCAGGAGTGGGGGAGGAAAGATAATGCCAAGCCCACACTGCTCTTACCTGGCTGTGCTTGACATTACATTCCTATTTTATATGTACTTGGTGAAGCCACACAATTCAAAACAAAACTGGAGAACAAAAACAAACTGTCCAGATTTAAATAGCATTTGCATTACTTGTATTTAGGAAAGGAAGATGAAAACCCTTTGATTGTTCATCTGTGGATGGATTTCCTGAAAATATATGCCTAAAGCTGCAGTCTGATGGACTGTTACATGGGAGTACATTAGGAAGGTTTCACCTGTTCTTTCTTTTCTGGGCTTGCAGTTCTGTGGATGATACTCTGCTTCTGTGTGTGATGTCTTTAATGGGAGTGTGTCCTGGCAATGCATACAAGGAGCAGGGCACTCTTGGAGATGGGGCACTGGTGGAATGAAGCAGGCTTTCCTCAGTTAGGCTTGCCAGTTGCCATCCGTCTTGCCTTCTATGTCTTTAAAAGCCTTCCTCATTTAAGTTCCAGTATGAATTTCTTGTTGCAGTATTTACATTACTAGTTTTTATTGGTATGCTTTGTTTTTACATGATTTAGGAAAAGATGTGTATTATGCAATTCTCTTACAGATTGCTGCATGTTAAGCATTTGATGACAAGGCAAAAGTGTAGAAAGTAAATTATGGGCACTTACTTCTGAGTAAACATGCACAGGATACTGCTGCTAGACTCTTGATGTTCATGAGACAAGTAGGCATTAACTTTGTGCCTTGAGATGTTATTCAATTGACTTCTTAAAATCATATACTGCCTAAATTTATCTTGTTCTTCACTTACTCTCCATGCCAATTTTTTATTGCGTAAATATGACAGAAGGGCATTGATTGCCTGTCCTAAGTGTTTAATCAAACTCTATTATACTGCTAACCATAAACTACCTAAATGAACGTTATTGCTCTGAAGTGCTATTAACTATGGATCAGACCGGAATAAAAGAATGAGTTATTTAAACAGTTTTTCTTGTTGAGCCGAAGTTTCTACATTCTTGAACAAAAATGTTTTCATGGTTTGCTATTAACTTTCATATTGGCATTGTCTAATTCTGTGTAAGGTATACTGATTTATTAGAAAGCTCACTCTACAGTAAACTGATAATTGGATGCTGTTGAAAGAATGAGTTTCATTGATCTGGCCAATGACCACAGATGTAACTGAAGTAAACGCTTTTAACAGTGCTGGGGCGTATTTTGGCCATGATCAATGTTTGTGAAGCTTCCTTTGTAGATTTTTTTTAATGCGGCAGCATCTGCATTGATCTAAACCATGGCATGTTTAATGCGTTAAATTTATCTTGGCAAAAAAGTTTCATTACATCTCAGTCAGTGGAAACTTTTTGGGTTTGTGAAAGATTAAAAATATTTGCAAAACTAGCTGAAAAGGTAAACCTATTGTAGTAGCAGATGAGCACAGGAGGAAAAAACATGCAACCCCCGCCCCTGCATACTATATAAACCTGTCTGTAAAATGTCATTTGGCTTCTAAATTAAGTTCTTATGCCAAGCCAATGTGGGGAATGTTTCTCTCTCCACTCATATTGCACTGCAGGAACTTCAGGGCTTCCTGCATTGCCTGGACAATTTGTTAGTCCTCAGTCCCCTTCTGCCCTATGGTGCAGTCTTGTAGTTTCTCACTTTGAACCACTGGTAGCATTTTTTGTTAATCAGGACAGCAAAAAAAGGGGGGGGGCTACCTGTCAACGCTGCCTATAGCAGGGTAACTGTTCTTTTGTTGCACTGACCCTGAAGTTCTATTGCATTGAGCTAAATGGCATGAAGGAGCAGAGGGACTGATTGTCATGGCTGTGAACATCCATAGAGAATATATGTTGGGATGGGGGCGCATGTTGCACTCCACTAGGCTCTATTTCCTTTCTCCCCCATACAAATATTTTGGCAGGGCTCAACTAGAGCCGTAGGTCACCAGGGTTTGGTGCTGGGGGCCAAGATTCAGACTGGAGAATGAGCTTTTAACAGGGTGTAGAATTTTGAAAAAGTATAAACCAAAGGAGTCAGGATTCCAAAGGCAGAAGGGATGCCATCCAAACAACCTTTGTTCAACTACTTCATCCTCTGTAGACTAAAATCTGTTCCTGTACTGGGCTGCAAATGCATCCTATTTTTTAAAAAGTAATCAACAGAAATACTTTGCATCACAGCTATCCCTTTCCCCATTACCCGTTGCCTGGATATAATACTGTTGTGTTTGAACAAGGAGTTGAGAGCCAGTATAGTGTAGTGCAGGGGCAGGCACCCTGGTTTGGCCCAAGCGCCGAAAAAATACAACATCTACCTGTGGAGCTGTTGGTGTGCTGTCAAAAAAATGGGGAGTGGGGAGGTGAGCAATGCTCCCTCTAAGCTGGTCTAAATCCGGCCCTGCCATTACCCATTGCCTGGATATAATACTGTTGTGTTTGAACAAGGCGTTGAGAGCCAGTATAGTGTAGTGCAGGGGCAGGCTCCTTGGTTTGGCCCAAGTGCCGAAAAAATACAACATCTACCTGTGAAGCTGTTGGTGTGCTGTCAAACAAAATGGGGAGTGGGGAGGTGAGCAACGCTCCCTCTAAGCTGTGGTTTCTTGTGAGCAAAAATTCTACTTGGTGAGCTACTGGCATTAAAGTTGTGAGCGAGCGATTTTGCTTCTGCATCAATTAGTTTGCTCTGGAGCCATCTTCCTGAGCTAAGACAAAAATGTGTGAGCTGGAGGCTAAAACACTGAGCTTGCTCACATTAACTCAGCTTAGAGGGAACACTGGAGGTGAGGGCTGTACTTGGTTGAGAGCTGGTACAGGGTGATGATCAGAGTGCCAGGCTAGGCCCTGGGAGACTCAGGTTTGAATCTCTGCTCAGTGGGAAGTTTGGTGACCTTGAGCCGATCACTCACTTTCAGTCTAGCCTACCTCACAGGGTTATTGTGAGGATAAAATAGAGAAAAGTGTAAGCTGCTTTGGGCCCCCATTGGGGGAAAGGGTGGGGTATAAATGAAGTAAATAAAAGTACTTGGCTAGACATGTTCGGAGCAAGCCAAGCCCCCACTGGCTTTGCCAGCATCTTGGAGATTTGGCTTGGACTTGGCTGGTGGCTGTGCAGGTCTGGGAGGCAATGATGGACATAAGCCATGCTTGTTGCCTTCTCCTACACCATTGGCGCCAACAGTGCTGCCAGCGCCTCAATTGCTTGAACAAAAATCTGGCCCTGGGTGCCATCCAAAATGGTCTGGTATACTGCTGTCGGTACACATGCCAGGGATTGCCTACTTGGGTATAGTGTTTAGAGTGTCAGACTAGAACCAGGTGGCTAGCTGTGTTGGTCTGAAGCAGCAGAATAAAGAATAAAGCAGCAGAGTCCAGTGGCACCTTTAAGACCAAGTTTTATTCTGGGTATAAGCTTTCGTGTACATGCACATTTCTTCACATATATTGAAACAGAAGTTACCAGTGCATACATATAGGTAGAAGGTGAGCAGCAAATAGCATACAGCATAAGAAAGGTGTTTAACAGATGCAAGGACCAAACTGGAATAATGAGCTTAGTTTATATGGTCACCAGTTGTTTTTGTTTCTCCCCTGGGTTTCTCCCCTTACATCTGTTAAACACTTTGATTATACTGTATGCTGATTTGCTGCTCACCCTCTACCTATATGTATGGACTGGTAACTTCCATTTGAAACGTATCTGAAGAAGTGTGCCTGCACATGAAAGCTTATAACCAGAATAAACTTTGTTGGTCTTAAAGGTGCCACTGGACTCAGACTAGAACTATTCGTTCAGATCCTAACTCTTCTCTGAAGCTCATTGGGTAACCATGGAGGGGTCTGTTTCTGAGCTTAACCTATTTTACAGAATTGCTGTAAGGGGAAGGAAGTTGTATATGCTGTTTAACTCCTTGAAGGAATGGAGAGATTTAAAAAACAAACACCTTATTGATTCTTCACATTTGTACTCCATCTTTCCTTTGAGGAGTTCAGGGCACTGTGCATGCAGATATCTTATTTTAGCATCACAACAACCCTGTGAAATTGGTTAGACTGGGAGAGTGACTTGCCCAAGTGTGCTTTAAGGCTGAGGAGAGATGGGAACTTCAGGTTGTCCTAATGTGAGTTTAATACTCTCATCAATTACACTGCACTAACTGCGAGATTGTTTCACAAATTGGGATCTAGTCCATAATAAAACACCCAGGGTCAGAGAACTGCTTGCATTCAATCCTGGCTGCTCCCCACCCCCATCCCCAAAGTGGAGATAAATACAATATACACTCCCCAAATGTGTAGGGCTGCCAAGTCCCCCCGGGGGGTGGAAAATCCCCCACCCCAGAGGCCCGTTCCCCAATGCCGGGGAATCGGGCCCCGGGGGGAACACCACCCCAGCGTGCACGTCACAGGGAAGTGACGTCATGATGCCGGGCACACTGGGGGCGGGGCCACGGCCATACAAGGGAAAACTCTATGATTTTCCCTTGTATGGCCGTGGCCCTGCCCCCAGCATGCCCGGCATCATGATGTCACTTCCGTGTGATGATCATGCGGCGCGTGCGCGCGCCGGGATCCAAACAGGAGTCCCCCGCTGGCAAGGTAAGTGCCACTTGGCAACCCTACAAATGTGTTATGTGAATACAGCAAGAGAGAGAGAGAGAGGCCCTGGATTAGCGGTTGTGGGGAAACTTAAAACCATAGTAATGCTGTTGCTTTGCTGTGTGACCAGGCTGTTCATTTGCCTTTCACAAATATTATGTACTAACAAAGGACCACGCATGCGGTTGGGTGCGCACATGGTCAAGCACACTAGCAAAGCTTCGCAATCCGAAACAATAGACTCGTAGAATCCTAAAACGGACCAATCGGTTAGTCCAGATCAGCAAAGGAACCTAAGGTTATTGGTGCACTGTAAATAAACCTATCACGGGTGTGGGGTGTGTTTGTTGGGTGTGGCATGGACTGACATATAAGCAGACCCTCGGGTCCTGCTTCCTTGTCTCAGTTTGCCTACTAATAAATTATGAGCTGAAATCACTCGACTATGCGTCTTGAACCCAGTACATTATAACAAACTAACCACACTTTTAGGTATCAGTGATTTGAGGGTCATAGCCAATGACTATGATAGCTAAACCATATTAGAAGTAAGCCTATGTTTTCCAGCTGATTCAAGTCTTCTGTAGGTTTGATGCTGTCCTTTCTGTACAATTGGACATACAGGAAGACCACTGTAGAGTCTATGTTATTTTATGGCTGCGAGTCACAAATGTTTACCTCCATAATGCTCATATTTACCACTGATAGATCCGTTGTGGAATATGTGGTTTTGTAGCTTGCACCTTTACAGTAGTTAAACAGGACAGAAACATCTTAGAACAATTTGCATGTGTTCTTGATAAAGGGCAAATGAAAGTGATGAGGAGAAAGGGATGAATTCCCTATTTTATAATCCCGAAAGTGGAATTAATAGAAAGGTCATTGAACTGTTCTACTGGGTGTCTATAGAAAGGGTATAATCAAAAGAGGTACAAGTTCTCATTCAGTGGGGGTGGATTTTGCAACAGATTTGATAGCACAGGAGTTAATTTCCCTGGTGACCTGACTGAGATAGTAGAGTTTTATCTCTTTTCCCCCCACCCATGAAAATTAAGAGTAAACTGTCTGTTTCAATGACTTACTGACTACATGTAGATAAGCATTTTGTGTGTTTATTAATTTGTTTATTTGGGGTAATAATGCTAGCGATTTAATAAAGATAAGAATTCAGATGAAAGGCAACAAACTTCCCATTATGCAGCTGGCTCATTTCAGCAGTCGGAATAAATTAAAAGATAAAACGCACTCTCACTTGTATGATTAAGAGGCCAAAATTAATCACTGTGAAAGAGAAGCATTTCAGAGAGAGAGAGAGAGAGAGAGAGAGAGAATGTCTTTTCATTTGCAGTATGCTGTGACAGAAGCACGCATGTAGTACATGGCCTCTAGACTGTGTGTTCATTTGCTCCTCTATATTTTTTTAAGGAAACAGTCTTTTTTATGGATCATTATCTATAAAATTGCATGTAATGACAAAAGCACTTAAAATACCTTTTGGACAAAAGGCTATTGGAATGTCTGTCAGTGTTCTATGCAGAATAGACATAGTGCTACAAGCCAAAAGTTAGCATTTATCTTTACCGTACGTGATCACAGTACAGCAACAAGCTCTTTTTAAATTCTGTTTTTGAATAGATATCTTTTTCAATGAGCATCAGCATCTTCATAATGAAAGTCTTCTGTTCCAGACCCTTCAAATGGCATCTGAAGACTTCAGACATGATTCTCCTGAGTGCAGCTATTGTAGAATCTCCATTGAATGGAATGGGAAATGGAGTCCCCAATGAAAAGAAGGATAGTTTCCTGGTAGCTTGCAACATTTTGTATGAAATTTTGGCAGAACTACTACTAGCTATAATTGAACCAATATTTCACTCATCCTCTGAAAATTATCCATTCTGTCCTAGGAGTAAATTCCATCGCATACCACAAAGTAACCAAGGGGAATAAGGACAAAAACAATGTGAAATAACTCTATATTGCTGCCATATGCCTGTTAGAGGAAGCCAAATGATCAAATGCTTAATATGGGACAAGCTGAGACACAAAAATGGTCTTTATATTTAGTAAAGCATAGATCATAGGGTATTTTGGTAACAAGAAGAGGTACAGGGGGCTTTGTCTTACTTGATTGGACTAGTTCCCATTTGTACTCCTTGTTACAGAAAAGGCATTTGAGTATAAAATCAGTTCATGGCCTTCTGTGCTGCTGGAAGCCAACCTTAAAGTTTCCTGTTTGAACTGGCAGGGTTTCCTATTTTGGGAAACATATAGCCTTAAATCTGTGAGCTTTTTAATCCCCCACTCCATCTCTTTGTGATATTTTGATTCCACACATCCTCCAAAGAGGCCAGGGCAGCTTACTTGGCTCGGCTCTCCTTCATTTTGTCCTCAGATTGACTTGCAAATTGTAGTGTGGTAGCTCTGATATTGCCCTGACCTGGATAGCCCAGGCTAGCTTGATCTTGTTGGATCTCAGAAGGTAAGCAGAGCTGGCTCTGACTAGTATTTGGATAGGAGACCTCCAAAGAATACTAGGGTCATGTTGCAGAGGCAGGCAAGGGCAAAACACCTCTGAACATCTCTTGCCATTAAAACCCTGTGGGGTTGTCATAAGTCAACTGTGACTTGATGACAAAAAAAAAGAAGCTCTGATGTCACTAATGATCAGATATTGGTTTACTGACTGAGCAGTATAGTAGGCTTTACTGAAATGCATACGATTCTATTCATTCTTCACAACAATATCCCAAAAGGCAATAATGCAATATTGCTTATCATCATTGTGGAAAACTGAATGGAAGACAGGAGTATGTTGGTGATCATCCATCATCTCCAACATGGGGAAGCTCTAGATATGTTGAACTGTATTAATTTAGCAGTGCAGCTTCATCTCTGGAAGGTCTTGGTATGCTTTGACAAATCAACATACCAGCAGAAGTCCAATTTTTAAAATTCATGGCTTCCCCCCCCCCTTGCATGTTGTTTTGACCTGCCAACAGTTGATTAGAAGGAAGAAAGAACACCAAAGAAACCCAGCAAACCAAGGGACTTCTTGACTGTCTCTTAAACATATTAGTAATGAAAAGGAAGGAAAAACAGATGTTTAAAATAGTCACAAAAGACAACAGAAAAAAAAGTCTGCTGTGCATGAAAGTTTGTTTAAAACATTTTTATTCTGCCTCTCCACAGGATCAGGGTGCCCAAGGCAGCAAGCATTAAACATTTGAATGATTAAAAACAACATTTAAACGTATAAAATAATTCAGTTAAAACACACATAAACATACAATGTCAGAACCAGGGAGGAGAGCCAGTAGCGATTATTGGGGGTATGTCAAACAAAACAGAAGTTGTCACCTGCTGGTGGAAGACATACTAGAGGGAGACAGATGAATCTCCTTGGGGAGGGAGTTCCAAAGTTTTGCTGCCACAACAGCGAAGGCCCTTTCTTGGGTTGTTACCTGTCCAGCCTCAGGGTGACTGGAGTGAATGGGCAGGTTCATATGAGAGAAAGTGATCCTTAAAGTATGTTGTTCCCAGGCCACACGGAGCTTTAAAGTTCAATATCAGTACCTTGAATTGAGACCAGAAGGAAATCTCAAGCCAGTGTAGATGGAACAAGACTGGGATGTTATGGTCCCTACAGCCCACTACAGCCATATTGTCCACAGTATTCTGTACCAACTGTAGCTTCTGGACAGTCTTCAAGGGCAGCCTCATGTAGAAGGCATTGCAGTAATTCCATCTAGATGTTATGAGGGCATGCACCACAGTGGCAAGATCTTTCTTGCCCAAGAAGGGCTGAAGCTGATGAAAGGCACCCCTGGACACCATTGCCACTTGTTTATCAAACAGGAAGCCTGGGTTGGGGGGTACTCCCAAGCTGCAAACCTGCTCCTTTAGGGAGAGTGCAAGTCCATCCAGAACACGATAACCCATTTCCTGGGCCAGACCTCCCTCCTACTATTAGCACCTCCATATTGTCAAGATTACGTTTCAGCTTGTTGGCCCTCATCCATTCTAAAACTACCTCCAGGCACCTGTTCACAGTTTCCATGTCCTTCCTGGAATCTGCTGGTGGTGAGAGGTAGAGCTGACTGTCATATCCATAGTGGTGGCAGCTCAGCCCAGATCTCCAGATGACCTCTCCCAACAGCTTTACAAAAGGACAGGGGACAAGATGGAACCTTTGGGAGCTCCAGAGGCCAAGGGGCAGAGTAGCAGTCCCCCAGCACCACACTCTAAAACCTACTCTCAAGGTAGGACTAGAATCACCACAGACCAGTGCCTCTCAGTCTCCACTGACTTTTTGAAAGGGGGAACTATTCATTGAAAGTAGACCAATCTTCTGAAGATGAAGCATGTATTTAACACAAGCATGAAATAATGTATTAAAAATTCTTATCTCTATATAATTGCAGCATCAGCAATTTTTTACTTCAGGTCATGTTTCATAATCTGCCACGTAGCAGGAGATGTAGCATCTGTATGTGTGTGTGTGTGTGTGTGTGTATATATATGAGAGAGAGAGAGAGAGCGAAATGTATATAAATGTAGAAAGCCCAGGCTGCCTTATTTATCCTTCCTGTCGCAGACATAGCAATCAAGGAAAGAGGATTTTGACTTGCAATTTTTGTGATTGAAATATCATTAAGGTGCTCCTCATTCCAATGTCTTTTGGTCTAAAAATAGTGTCTGCTTATGGCTGGCATGAAGGCAAGGTAGCAGTACAAATGACAATAAGGATGTTGCATTTTTCCTGAGTGCAGTTTATTAATGTCTTCTCAGTTATGATTAAAAACATGCAGATTACATTCAGGGTCTGGAAGTACTGCCTTGTAGGCAAAACTCTTGCAACATATGCCAGAGAGAGAGAGATTGTGTGTGGGAGTGTGCGTGTGTGCGCGCTATCAGTTATCCGGTTTACTTGGATCTGATTCTAATGTAAAAAAGAAATATTTACAGGAATTTTTTAAATGATTCCCATGGAGTACATATATATATAGAAAACATTTTGTTGGAAATATAAAATCATGTGGAATTCAGTACTGACAATGCTTTCCACTGTCTTCCATCCATGGTTATAAGCAGGGGTCATTTCGTAGAAAAAGAGGTGCAGGGGCTCATTTGCATAACTCATTAGCATAACTTATTTGCATATGCCACACACCCTGACATCACCGGAAGTGTGTCAGAAGGCAACACCCACTGCTCAGGCTCCACTGGACTGTTTTTTGGGTTTTTTGGTTTTTCATCCCCCTGGGTTTTTATTTGTTTTTTGTTATACACTACAACAGAAAATATAAGAAAGGGAACTACATCTAGGGGATAAAAAAAAAGACCTACAACTAACTAAAAACCCAAGAGTAGGAGATCATACATCAGCTTGACACCATGCTATTTTCAAAAAGCTACTCATAGTACTTTGAATTTAGTCGGTTAATTATCGTTTAACCATCCCTTTTAACTGTTTAAAGAAATTCCTAGAGCATCCCCAAGTTATTTCATATTTCTTCAGGCACAAATCAGAGTCCTTATTTATTCTTATCTTTTCTAATCCTCAGTTTATAAGAGCTTTTGGGGGCAGCTGCCCCCTTTTCAGAGAGGGAGTCCTCGTCCGAAGACCCCGAACCCAACTCACCATCAGATTTGCTTTCTTTTTCCTCCTCTTTGCCCTCTTCTGGTTCCCCGGGCAGTGTCCACAGAAATTCATGTGCTTTAAAAACAGAGTCAATATTTTCTTTTTTATCGTTAATCTTGAAAGTGACGCCTTCTGGGATTAACCACCTGTAACTGATGCCATTTGTTTTTAAGAAAAGGATTAATTCTTTATAGTTTTTTTCTCTTTTGTCTTATATCAAATGGAATTTTTAAAATCCTGATGTTATTGCCTCCAATTTTCAAGGGTGTTCCCGAATTTGCTTTCAAAAATACCATCTTTCACGTGTCTCTTCAAGAATCTGACCACTATTTCCCCAGGCAGATTATTTTTCTTGATATACAATGAATAAGATCTGTAGGTCACATCCATCTCACTGCAAAGGTATCCCGCTGTTAAATCTGTCATTGAGGCTATTGCTTCACTCAGGCGTTGCTTCAGATTCTCTCCTACATTTTCCTGGACCCCTTGGAACCGTACGACCAAATTTGCTTTATCCATTTGTAGCTGTAAAAGCTTTGACTCTTCTGTAACTTGCTTCATTTACAGTTTTTGAACCTTTTTCTTAACTTTTTTAGTAGTGACGTCCATTTCCTTCACCTTCTCTCCCATTTGCTCTGTTGCTTTTAAGGCTTGTGTCAGTTGAATCTGCTGCTCTACCACACTCTGCCCAATTACTGACAGTTGTTGTTTAATGCCAGTGATCTCGTCCAGCAGGGAGCGCAGGGAGTCAGTCAAAAGTTTTGAGATCTCAGTGACCTCCTCCATTCGAGGACTGGCCCCTACTTTCATTTTCAACTTCTTCTCTTTCTCCAGTTTCTTCCCCACCATCTTTTTGGATTTGTTTACTTTTCAAGAAAGTTGCTAAAGTCTCTGATATTTGCCCAAACGCTTTTCTGAGCTCTGGTAAGTCTCTTAAAACAGTTTTAATTGCTTATTTTTC
>NW_015175388.1:510285-565576 GCF_001447785.1 Gekko japonicus | reverse complement strand
GCTTTCCCATCGCTCTTTAGGGGGGGCAGCTTCTTTTTATATCCTCATGTTCTTTTCAACCCAACTCACAGTTCATTGTTGGCCATTCGGCCTTGCTGGTCTTCATTTATTTTGCCCGATCTCCAACGCTTGACCCGGTCAGCAGCACTCGTACCATGTGGTCACTCAGCGGCAGGACCTTCAGGGCGGAGGGGCGCCTCAATTCTCTGGCTTTCGGCCACTGAAGAGGTCGTCCCTCAAAAGCCCCCTGGCTGGGAGCCTTTTACCAAGGCTCCGGGGGGGGTCATGACCCAACGGACCCCTCCCACATGTTGGTGTGCAGTTTACATCCCCGGAGTGTCCGGGAGAGGCATCTGCCTGTGTGTCGCCATAGACCAGAAGCCCCACTGGACTGTTTTTGGATTGCTAGCTATGGGGGGGGGACGTGCAGCTCTGTCCTCGCAGAGGAGGGAGAGCTTGTACCTGAATAAAACTTGGTCCTAAAGGTGCCACTGGACTGTTTTAGACCGGGGGGCTGGGGGGAGCTCTGCAACTAACCTGGATGCTTCTTGCTCTGACTGAGGGCTGCTGGGAGCAGGGGGTGGGGCTTGTTGCATGTGCCCGCCCCCTGGGCTCTTTACTGCAGGAGCTCTGCTCCTGTGTGCTCCTGCAGGAAATGACCCCTGGTTATAATTCCAAAAAAAGTTTTTCTCTGAAGAAAAAGTATTGCATCAAAACAGCTGTTTGTAGTCTTGGTAAACACTACAAGGTAAAACAACTGTGAAAGCATTCCTATTTCTGCTCAGGGCACTGGTTCAGCCCCCAAGTGTGACTTCATATGGTTTTCTAACTAGTGTAGTACTGTTCCTGATTGAGTGTGACCTTTACATAGTTCATGCTTTCCATGCCTTCTTCTCTGTGCTAAACTGTCTTGGCTACAAGTTACTGTGACACTCTATAGGGCCAGCAGCACTATATGGTTGACTTTATAGGAGTGCCTTTTGATTTGTGCTTAATAATGTTAACATCACTAGTTCTGTTTGTCCAAATGCAGTGGAAGAACAGAAGGGATATAAAATATTTCAGTTCACGCCTTTCCATACAAAGTAACAAAGAGAAGGATTACTGTGGCTGTTTTGGCATCTTGATAGTGGTAGAAAGTGCTGTCATGTCATGGCCAGTGTTCCCTCTAAGCTGAGTTAGTGTGAGCTAACTCACAGTTTTTTAGCCTCCGGCTCACACATTTTTTGTCTTAGCTCAGGAAGGATGGCTCCAGAGCAAACTAATTTATGCAGTAGCCAAATCACTTACTCACAACAATAATGCCAGTAGCTCACAAAGTAGATTTTTTGCTCACAGCTTAGAGGGAGCATCACAGATGACTTATGGTGACCCTGTAAGGCTTTCAAGGCAAGAGATAAACAGGAGAGTGGTTTGTCAGAGTCTGCCTTTGTGTAGCAACCCTGGTCTTCCTTGTGGTCTCCTATCTAAGTCCTAACCAGGGCTAACCCTGCTTAGCTTTGGAAATCTGATGAGATTGGGCTAGCCTGGGCCATCCAAGTCAGGATTTGGCATCTTAGCCTACCTGCCATTTTGGCTAACATCTGGTTCTGGAGAATCTGGCTCTGGTGGACTGACTCCCTTCACCCATTTTACCTGGCTTATCAATGGGCAGTGGGGTGTTGCATCATTTCCTTTGTCACAGTGTGAGGTTAGCCCTCCTCCACAGGTTGCTGCTGATCACCCACCCTGGTCTAATCTCAGTGGACTTTTCAGCCATCCCTTCCTCCTGCCCCTGGAATCCTTGAGTACTGCCTGAGCTATTTCCCCCCCCCCTCCTCCTCAGGTCTTCTGTTCTTGTCTTTGCCCTCTGTTGCTTTCCAGAAACAGTAATGCATGTTCATATGTGGCCCTGGGAAAAAAGCAAATATCCCTCTAAATCTACTGTTACTGCTTCCTAGAAATTCACCCCTACACAAAACTTAAGCACACTGAGAAAAAAAGGCCACCTATACATCACTGCTAAAGGGACAATTTTACTGAAGACGCTTTGGCTTGAACTAAACAATCATCGGAAAGCACTTTCTGGACCAGAAATTATTTTCAGTGAAATATCATTTGGCATGTGGTTGCATCTTTGGAGGCCTCATTTATACTTTTATCCTGTGCCTAGTGGTTTCACTTTGGAACAATTTTTTTCTGGTCCATCTTATATCCATGTTGCATAATTGTATAATTGTATTGTATTATGATGTAAGCCAAATTGTTCCTCATTGTGTTTGACCTCTGAAGAAGGCCTATACAGGCCGAAGCACATCAGGTCAAGTCTATTGGCCCTTGTGTGTCAGATTTTGGCATTTTTACATGAGGTGTGATTGGGCCCTTATATGTTTTTTAATTCTTTGCTAATAAATACATGTATCTTTTTATATTATATACATTAAGTTTTTATTGTTGGCCCTCTATTCTGTTTGACTTACCTCTTTTGGTTCTTGATCCTAGGTTTCAGGGTTAAGTCCCCCCCCTTTGCACCTATACAACCCCCCAGGCATATATTTGTTGTCTTTCTTCTTCTAC
Source organism: Gekko japonicus (assembly GCF_001447785.1). NCBI lineage: Eukaryota > Metazoa > Chordata > Lepidosauria > Squamata > Gekkonidae > Gekko > Gekko japonicus. The sequence continues at coordinate 563,020 of NW_015175388.1, read as the reverse complement.
TGTGTTTGCTCTTAACTCACCACAATGTATTGATAGTAATATAGCAGGTTCTGAACTAAAGCAAAAATATCAGCAAGAATAATAATGTTCAAATAGCATTTGAGAGGTCTCCAGAGGCATTCTCCCCAGAAATCTGATGAGACGGGAAGATCCTTTTTTCCTCTCCCTGAACTGTCATGTAGTGTGTTTGAAATTGGCTTGGCACATGGAGTTGTTTATTGAAATATACTGCATAAAAATAATCCTCCTCTTTGAACGGCAGGAGGGATTCATCTACAGAAATGTTTGTCAGGACGGTGCATGTGTTGAAATTTGTCAGAGGGGTGATCAATAAGTGGGCAATGCTCGAAAAGTAAATCACCTGGGGAGAGCCAGAGAATTGTCATTGTAGTCGAGCATCGCAGTAGAAAGAAGTATCTGTCCCTGTTCATTAGAAAGGAAAATGAAGGGGATGGAAAGGGAGGGAATGAGGTGGGTGGACTGGCTTATATAAAGAATAACTGTGGGGGGTTAACTCTTCCTGTTTGCACTGTCACTGCCTGTGTTTTTAGTTAATTGATGTCTTTAGGGACCTTAGAAAGCAGTAACAAATTGTCTCCTACCATACTGGATTTCACGGAATATATAAGCCTATTCGCTGAGTGACAGGAGAGGGGAAGGGCCACCAGAACAGTGTTTAAATATTGAAGGCTGAACAGTGGGTTGCAGTACAATTAAACTTGAAAATTTGTTCTTCCCAAATATTAAAACTGATATTCAACAAATGATTTTGGGGTAATCAGGGTTATTCCAGCATTTGTTTTATGGCATGGTAATGGTAAAGGGGAAAAAAGCAGTAAGTTGCTATGTTGTTTAGCAAAAGAATAAAGCAGCTTCTCAACCATGGGCTTGGTCAAAACACAGCTGCAGTAAAGAGAGCACCTTTCGTTCAGTTCTAGAATAGAATTAATGTCTGGAATTCTAAGGAGGGGCAAAACCAGTAATATATAGTTATATGAAAGTGGGGTTCCCCCAAATAAACGTGATAGAAACAAATGATTTAAAAAAAATGGATCCAGTCAAAAAGATTTGCAAATGTAAAATGGGTGCAATGGCAGCAGTTTTCTTACCCTCTACTTACACTGCTCCTGGGGGTACCCTGTACCCCAGGAGCAGCATTGGAGGGCATTTCAAGCTGCAGCAGGAAAGGGAAGGTGGGGAAGTTGTGTTTCTGTGCACAGAATTTAGGTGGGATCTAACCCAATATTTAGAAATTCGGTGCTTCGAATTTCCTGAACTTGGCAAGGACTTCCCATTGGAATATCTGTAATGAAGTAACAGTTTCATATATCTTTTGCCAAATTCACAAATGCTGCTTAAAGTGCTTTTGAGCCTCTAGTCTCTTCTTATGCAGCTATGTGTGTATGAAAAGTATGCAGTTCAAATACATTAATAACAAAAAGCTGACTAGCAATCTTATTCTCATGAGCCTATGGATTTAGCCTTTGACTGCTATGGATGTAGTCATTTTTGGCATAGAGAAGGGGAGAGCATGTATGGGTGTGGTCACACGGCAAGCTTACCGCAATTTGTTCCCACTGTAGATTTGATCTGGGATTTTTTTTAGCGGGTTCAGATGATCACACGTCCCTTGCCCATCCACTTGCATTGCACACTGAGGCTCCAGGCACAGTCCAGACAGGCACCATCCACAATCTTTTATTTGCATGCGCAAACCATGGCTCCCACTTTGATGCAGCGTTTTCCCCCCAAACAGCGAACAAAATGAACTACCAACGTGTAACTGACTGCTGTTTTATGTGTGCTTGAGTGTTCATGCATTTAATATATTCAGTACAGGATTGGTCATGCGCACAACGGTGAAAGCCGGAAAAAAAATTATCACAAGAAGGATGTACAGATGACCCTATCCCATTCATAGCGAGAGATGGCTGTCCAGATAGGAGAAATTGCAGATTCACAGCACAAGTAGTAGGAAAGTACTTGATTTTCCCGATGTTGGAAAACACGCTAGAAAACTGGGAGGATTGCGGGGGTGAGTCTGCTTTGATACGGAAGACAGAATCAGCTGTCTGATCAGCCCTTTTAAATGTGACAGGGAACAGTGGTGAAACCCAATCAAAATGACCATGTGACCACAACCTATATGTACACACACGTGGGCACTTTCACATATGCTAAATAATGCAGTTGTGATCCACTTCAGCGACCATTTGCAAGTGAATTTTGCCATTTCACACAGTAAAATCCAGTTGTAAAGTACATTGAAAGTGGATTGAAAGAGTGTTGTTTAGTGTGTGTGAAAACGCCCTATACACACACAGTCAAATAAATTTAGGAGGGTGTGTGGATTTGTAATTGAATTAAGCAGAAATTGTTTTCAATATTTATGTGTTGATCTCTTTCTAAATGGATGAATGCTGTAACTCTAAACAAATATTTGCATTTTGATTTTAGCTATCTGAGGAAAGTATCATGTAGGCAAAATTTGCCCACAGTAACATTAAAGGGTTAAATATTCTTTCTTTCTTTCTTTCTTTCTTTCTTTTTTTCTTTCTTTCTTTCTTTCTTTCTTTCTTTCTTTCTTTCTTTCTTTCTTTCTTTCTTTCTTTCTTTCTTTCTCTCCAAATCCTATGAGACAGGCCAGCTCTTTGTTATGGTTAGGATGTGCTAGTGGTTCAGCCTGGGAATAAAGCTTTTACATGAATTCACCTTGCAAAAGTCACTAAGAGCAGTTACAGGAATCCATGGGTTACAAAGACTTTATCTACATGCTGACAGCATCCCAATGATAAACTGATATTGTATGTCTCATTGCTGCTTTCTTTAAAGAGCTATAATAGTCTCTTACTCCAAAGGGGAGAAACAGACAAGTAGTTTGGGTTTTTTATCTGCTCTTAGAAAGTGTCTTTCAGAAAATACACTTAGGAACTAGTTTAATTAGATGTCTAAAAGAAAAATTCAATGCTCATTCAAGCCTCTTGGCAGTTAAAATGGAGTTTGACTTTTTTTGTTCAAAGCAGAAATAGCAAAGGCTACCGTTGGTTTTTAGCTTGCTTGAATTCTTGAGGCCTCTAGGTGACTGTCAGTGTACTTTTGCCAATGTGGGAAATAGTCCTCTCAGCATGTGTCCTCAGTGATTATGTGCAGGGGTTATTATTATTATTATTATTTTGCTGCTCTAATCATCTATAGTGCATGGTTTGAGGAGTGCTCCTAGAACCCTCTGAAATCTCACTGTCCATTTTGGGGTCTTGATGAAGGTTGGCTAAAGTGGAAGAAGCCAAGGCTGATGTTGCCAGTAAAAGCCCCATTCCCATTTGCTCAGAGAAGTAAGCAAGCCTGACTTGGAAGTTTTTCTAATAGTCAACAGATCCACTTCAGCCTAATGATGCAAATAGATGTACATGACTAATATCTATATCTAGTATCTATGACAGGGGTCCCCAACACAGCACCCACCTTTCCTGGTACCCTCCAAGTGGTTTTCAAAAGTGGGTGGGGCCAGGAGGACTTTTCCCTGGCAGGGCTTTTGATTGGCCATGGGTGATCAGATGACGTGTTCAGTCTAAAAAAGAAATTGCTTCAAGGGCAGCTGCAGCAACAGTGGGAGGATCGTTTCAGAAGGGAGCCACATTAGTCTGTAGTAGAACAGCTAGATTCAAGTCCAGTAACATCTTAGAGATTTGGGGGGTATGAGCTTTCAAGATACAAACTTCTCAGGAAAGGAAGGTATCTGACAAAGGGAGCTTTGACTCTCAAAAGTTTACATCCTAAAAGTGTTGTTGGTCTCCAAGTTAGTGAGTGTGGGAAAAGAAATCCAGCCAGTTTCCTCGCCTCGCAGCCCATGTACACTCTCAGGCTATGAAAAAGCCTTTCTTCTCCATTCCTGTCCAAGCTCACTGCCTTCCTCTCATCCCCAGTACTTCTGCTGCTGTAGCCTGGGACGAAGCTGGCCAGCCTGAACAGGTATGGGGTGGCAAGAGCAGATGAGGATGGGAGCTGGCAGAGTGGTTAGTGGGCAAAGCTGCTTGCGGCTCGGCAGTCCAGTGGAAGCCTGTTTGGTCCTTTTCTTCGCCTTCGGAATACCCTCCCCCCCACTTGTGATGTGTTGCTTTTGTTTTATCTCACCTCCTTTTCTCTGTGTATTTTAAAAAATCCTCCTCCCTTTCCTGTCTGCTGGGATTTCCTCTCTGTGTGTGTGTGATTTCACACCCTTGGGCTCACCCCCTCTTTTTGTTCCCCTTCTTTCCCTCCCTCTTGGGCTGCCTCTTTATGTAAATATGTGTGTTTTGTTCTCCCCCTCCCCTTGGTTTTCTTCTCTCTTGTTCCTTTTTGTTTAATTCCCCCCTTTTTTTCCTTCCTGCCCATTATGTGCTAATGTTAACTACATCTGCACAGTTGTGCTGTATCTTCTCTGTCATTTTATATCATAGACAGATCTGGTCTGAGGTTTTGGCATCATGCTGACAGTGGCTTTATCTACAGTATTTTGTGGTTGTTCCCATTAGCCTATGTCAGAATTCTGACAGTGTTCACAGGCTGAAAAAGAACGGGGACCCCTATGCAGTACCTTCCCCTCCCCCAGTCAACACTGTAAGCAATAACTACTTGTATACCACTGGTACTTACAGCAAGGATCCCCAGTCTTGTTGAGCGTATGGGACTTTGGGAATTTTGAGAACGGGGAGTGGCACCACTACAAAATGGCTGTTGCAAGGAGCCATCACAAAATAGCTGTCATGGGGTGCTGAGTTCAGTCGAAAAACATTGGAAGATTGCAAGCCGATTATCCTTCTACATTGGAGGCATTTGTTTCTGAATGAGTGCTCCCTGAGAACACAAAGGTGATACATTCTAGGTTCTTCTGAAGTACCTCCTGAGGTGTAAGAACTGGCTATTTTGTGGAAGACATACTTTGTTGAACAAGCAAATGGGCATCAGAAAATCCATCATTAGGGTACCCATGTTGGGGATCACAGAGGTAGACTTATAGGTACCCCAGATTCAATTCAGTATTCCATGGTATAGTGATCCAGGGGTAAAACACTCATGTACGTGCAAGCCCTTGAAAGATGGACTAGTCCAGTCTCTTACTATTTACTTGTGCTCAGCAATCTGGCCAGCACATGGGTCTAGCTTGTTGAAGGAGACAGGGTCCTAGGGAAATACAAAGAACAGGAGCATTAAGAAAGGCTTGTAGCAGTCACAGGTTCCAGCAGGGACTCTCCCTCCTTTGTCCGTGCACTCCCAGTTGAAGGAGTAGAGACTCCCGCCTGTAATGGATCTGGACAGAGCAGTTTTAGATATATGCTACAATTATGCTTGTTCTTGCTTGATGGTGCAAAGTACTCACTTTTGAGCAAAGTGCTGTTTTCTGCCCTTTCCTGTCACCACCCTCCCTTGTTTGTGGAGAAATAGTACCTCTTTACTTGTATGGGCTTGGCAAAACCCCAACATTTAAATTTTAAAGTTTTTCTCCCTCCTAACAGAGGGCAGGCAGGTGAGTGAAAGTCCATTGCTCCCAAGTACCAACCATCAAAGCTTTGGAAATGCTAATGGCCATCCTGACTGGAGACACTGAATTGGTCAAATCACACCTTAGCTGGAATCTGACACTCAGAAGATGAAACATAGACTTCAAGGTGGGCATCTTCCTGAAGGTTTCAGGAAGCGGGTGAAAAACAGAAGAGATAAAAAATAAGGATCAAGAAGACGTGGGGGAAATAGGGGAGGAAGATGCTGGTCAAAATGCAGCCACACACAAATAGTGGGAAATTGAGCAGTACGACCGGGGAAAACGGGAGACCGAGGGTGGAACAACTGTTTTTGTTGAATCAGTCCAAGATAATGGGAAACTTCTTTTTTGTTGTTGTTCAGTTGCACAGCCGAGTCCGACTCTTCGCGACCCCATGGACCAGATCACGCCAGGCCTTCCTGTCTTCTGCCGTCCTCTGAAGTTGGCTCAATTTCATGTTCGTTGCATCTATGACACTTTCTAACCATCTCATCCTTTGTCGTCCCCGTCTTCTTTGACCTTCAATCTTTCCCAGCGTCAGGGTCTTCTCCAGTGAGTGCTCATTTGGTGGCTAGCTCAGTCCATCGCTGTGCGGACAGCACGTGTATGGACTTTTTACTTTTAATATTTTTACCATCTTGATTACTGGTAGTTGCTTTACATGCCACATGGACCCTCCCCCCCCCACACCATTCGAACATGCCACTTGAAAAGGGCACCAGGGAAGGGAGGCGGTCAGTTGCTAAATCACTAAATCCCTGGGAGTGCATAAGTGTGGCATGTCATCCCTGTGGTAACCAGTAGCTGGGTAGCGGGAGGCACAGGCCCTAGGCAGAGCCTTAAAATGGCAATGTGGGAGTTCTGGGAGTACTGGCAGGTAATTTCTAAAGCAACCAGTTACTGGGAACATACTGAAGGAAAAGAGAAAGAAACGCCTCTGAGGGTCAGGTGAATGGTGTGTTGCTGGGTAGAGACTCAGGACAGTCACTGGGCACCTAGCTCCCCTGAGACCCAAACGGAGTGGCACTTGCAGGTCAGTGAGGCCGTTCTGCTGCAGTGCACAGCAGGAGGCCAGAGAGATACAGTCCCGTGCCACACTCCCTATCGTTTGACTTATGGATGCCCTGGCAGGGGTTTATAATAGGGCTTAGGTGGGCTGTGATTTGGTGCAGACTCAGTCAGAGCTTCATTGGGGCTGAGGCAGGGTTCAATCTGGGTGGGGGGCTGTGGCAGCTTAGAGTGGCCCCTAAGCCTTGTGTCTCCCTTCTGGCAATGCCCATTTGTTTTCAGGAGCCAAATTAATACCAGCCCAACGCCACACTGCACCAGTGCAGCTTGGATCTGGTATATCTCTGGATGCACTGTTGTATCTTTGCTTTATTTAAAATATTTATATCCCGCCTTTCTCCTAAGCAGCCCAGGAAAACAATTTAATAAAACAAACAGTAAAAGAAATATAAATATATAAAAACCACAGTAAAACACTCACCTAAAAACCTGAAGGTACTCCAGCATGTCTTTGGGATATGGTGTTGCAGGACATTATTGCTGTCCTAAGCCGTTCAGAGGCAGGGCTTAGGATGGCACCCTGAATGTCCTAGGCAGACCTAGGTGGTGCAACACATCCCGATCATTCAGAAGCAACAGAGAAGTGGCTAGAGAATCCTCTTGTGGTGCAATGATTGCCTGTAAGGATGATAAGAACTTCGTGGTGAATGTACTGAGCAAACGAAAGTACCATTTTTGACAGTTGCACTTCCTTCTGCCTTGCAGCCATTTTTGCACTTGCACAGTAGGTAAGACCACTTTCCCTGCAGGTTCAGGGATGGCTGGGTCAGGTGATTAAATGACATTGGAGAGAGAATAACTATGACTTCCTTAGGGCTGTGTGGAAATGTACACATGGATACTCCTGCATGTGCAGACATATTGGCAGCCATTAACATTCACCAAATAGACACAGATGGAAGTTACACATCACAATATTTGTTCATATATGACTGCTTTTTGTTCATTTTTCATTTTAACAACTGATGGAGCATGATGAGCTGAGGGGTTAATGTGTACATGCAGAAATGAACCTGGTGAACAAGTCTGAGCTGCTCATGAGCAACCCGAATGACCCACCAAACAATCGGCACCCTGCTCACAAAGAGCAAGCAGGACATGTACTGGACCAGTGGGTGCTCCAGCATCCCTAATTCCTGGCAGTTTTCTGTGGCAACCCTTGCTCCTTTTATTGACTGGCCTACAGTGTCTTTGCCACGAGTAAATATGAAAACATGGTTCAGAAGCCTGTAATTGGTTGTGAATGTGATGGCGGTCACTAAGGTTGCCAACTCTAGCTTAGGAAACTCCTGGAGAAATGGGGGAAGTACCAAAAGAGGGCAGAATGTGGGGAGGTGAAAACACTCAGTGGGGATGTGATGCCGTAGAGTCTGCCCTCCAAAGCTGCCATTGCCTTCCAGGGAGCTACTGATTACTGCCTTAAAAGTTAGGCTTTCCCAATAAATTTTCTGTCTTTCTTTTTAAAATAGTGTATACTGTGTCAGGTTCCACACCCAACAACATAGTACACGCTTATCAGAAATATGACTGCTTTTTGTTCATTTTTCATTTTAACAACTGATGGAGCATGATGAGGTGAGGGGTTAATGTGTACATGCAGACATGAACCTGGTGAACAAGTCTGAGCTGCTCATGAGCAACCCGAATGACCCACCAAACAATCGGCACCCTGCTCACAAAGAGCAAGCAGGACATGTACTGGACCAGTGGGTGCTCCAGCATCCCTAATTCCTGGCAGTTTTCTGTGGCAACCCTTGCTCCTTTTATTGACTGGCCTACAGTGTCTTGCCACAAGTAAATATGAAAACATGGTTAAGAGCAGAAGCCTGTAATTGGTTGTGAATGTGATGGCAGTCACTAAGGTTGCCAACTCTAGCTTAGGAAACTCCTGGAGAAATGGGGGAAGTACCAAAAGAGGGCAGAATGTGGGGAGGTGAAAACACTCAGTGGGGATGTGATGCCGTAGAGTCTGCCCTCCAAAGCTGCCATTGCCTTCCAGGGAGCTACTGATTACTGCCTTAAAAGTTAGGCTTTCCCAATAAATTTTCTGTCTTTCTTTTTAAAATAGTGTATACTGTGTCAGGTTCCACACCCAACAACATAGTACACGCTTATCAGAAAGGTTATACTTTATTGAGGAGCTATAGATGCATTAACAAAGGCACTGTTAAGAATGGTGTCACCCCTACAAGCATAATGGGATATAGGGCATTTGTATGCACCCCCCTCTGTCAGAGGCCAATTAGCCACATTCCCGCGCGCGGGAGAAGCATCTTCAGACCGTTAGAGTCAAAGCTGGGAACCGATAGCGCTTCCACGGTTATTCCCTCAGCTCCAGACACTACACCACCTGCACATCTTAGAGATAACAGCGTTACAGCAGTGATGAAACACAGAAGGAATGCAGCAGTAATTAATACACAGAAAAGGGAAGCCGATGGCCTCCTGAACTATCATGGCAGCATAGCTGACAACTGTTAGCTTTGAAGGCACTTTCATTTTGTACCCTATGGCATACACTCTTAGTTGTCCTGTCCTACTTGTTGGTTTTGCTTCTTTAATTTGAATTCTTGCTAATAGAGAGACCGATTTCACACAAGAGCTGCACCGCGGCCGCGACTCCCTTTGCCTTGCTTCTGTTGGTCAATTTCCTACTCGAAGCCATGTGGCTGCATTTTGACCCACAGCTTTGCCCGATTTTCCCCGTGGTTTCGTGATCCTGTTTTTTTAGGATCACGAAACTGTGGGGAAAATCAGGCAAAGCCACGGGTCAAAATGCGGCCGCATGGCTTTGAATGGGAAATTGACCAATAGAAACGGGGCAAAGGGAGGCGCAACCGCAGTGCAGCTCTTGTGTGAAATCGGTCAGAGTGTGTTAAAACACGTTTTCATTTTCCAGTTTGTTCTTTCCACAGTATTTTCTTAGTTCCACAGTGAAGTTTTCTCTCCTGATTTTCTCCCATGCAATTTCTTCCAGTTTCTTTATTCCTAAGCAATGACCCTAGGTAATTAGTTTCTATAAATATAATGCACATAATAATACCATTTAGCAGAAACCTTTTTCTGGGTAAGTAATCATCAGGGTGACTTATACTTTTTGATAAATACACAAAAGCAAAATCTCTAGATGTACATGAAAATTGTAGTTAAAAGGGCTGCAGATTCCAAGGACCGATAAGGGACAATAACATGTTAAATGATAAAACAGCAGTAATTGCTCTGTTGCTTTCACAGGCCTTTGTCAAAAAATGGGATGTTGTAAGGCTAGAAAAAATGTCAACATACAAAACTTTGTGACAGGGTTCACTTTCCACTAGCAGAGGATTGTAAAGCAGCCAGTTTTCCCTGAAAAAGAAAAAGTATTTTTGAAGCCGTTAATATGTTATCTTTTTTTAAAAAAAAATCATAGGAGATTTGTGTCAGGCTTCTGCCTGAGCATTCTTCAACACTAAAAATTTCTACAGCAACTTGCCTTTAAAGAAAGCCAGCTCCATACTTGCTTTTTAAAATGTAGTTTCCGAGCCAGCTCTTGTGCTTATACCTTCATGGATCAGGTTCTTGTTTCTCTCGAGTTGTATATGGAATGTTAACAGTTACATAAAGAGAGGATTGCTATACTTTCTCCCTGCCCAAGACAGGATTGACTCCAGGCCTTAGCATTGGTTAAAAAAGACACTTCAGGTAATGAAATTTCTAAATGTGAAAATTGTCACTTGAGAGGTGGGCCTAGGCTATATTTTAAAAAGGAGGCACAAAACTGTAAAACTATGCTTGCACCTTTCAGTGTGAGATGAGTGCTCTGAATCGAATCCAGTGGAAGCAGCTAATTTAATGGCTGTTTTTAAAAACATGCTGTGGATAAGTGTTTTCCCCTGTGGAAAAGAACATAGTGTGAGAGCTGGAGATTATGAGGAAGAGAGTCAAACTGTGTCAGTAGCAGATGCCTTTTTTAGACAGAGGGTAGAAAGCTAAGTCATTATAGGCATAGAAATCTCAGTTTAGTTATGCTAATAAGAGGATAAATTATTTCAGAAACACCATCTATATTTTTAAAAGGGCTCAGCGATTGCAGGTATTGTGTACTGCTCTGTTCTTTCTGCCAGGGTATATGTTTCCTTAGCTGTGATGTAACTATTTTAGTATCAGAAACCATACATATCTTGCAATTACCATTAAATCTTTTTATGCCCTGGATAGCCTCACAGAGTTGGTGGAAAGGCTTCTAAACTGTGACGTTTGAGAATTCTTAAAATGCTGCACATGAGATATGTTTATGATGGATAGATTTAATCTACAACTGAAAACTGTATATTTTAATGAACTAGGGCTGGTTTAATGAAACAATGAAAACAATGACCTGTGAATATCTGTGAATTTTCCATAGATACTCTAGGGTATAGAGGAGGGCAAACCAGGAGAGAACCTACACCAACAACAGAGACCATAACTCCAACTGAAAAATAGCGGGTTGAAACAATCCCTGCTTCCTTTCATCTGGAAAACACACTGGCTTCCTTCATGCTGAAGAAGAATCTTGCAAATAACAGAGGATGGTGCACATGCCCTGGGCCTATGGGAGGTAGGATAATTATGGTGGTTGAGTTCAAGCATCAAAACAAGCAGCTGGCCAGTTGGTTCTGTCCCTCAACAAGGTCCTTAAATAACAAAGGAGACTAGCCCTCCTTCTCCAAAAAGAAAAAGGAACCGGGCTCTAGGATGTGACCAATTGCTTTCTTCCTTATGATCCTTTTAGTGGCTGCCTCTGCTACTGTCAGGAGAACATAAAGAGAGGGAGTTGGACTCAGAAGGTGGCCCTTCATCTGTTTGTTGGGCATCATGACGATGGTCTCTAGAAAACATCTGCAGGCAAATCTGGAAGAAGGTGTTCTTTGCAAACACTTTAAAACTGGTACCAAGGGACAAAACTAGGCTCAGTTCATGGACATTACTGATAATCAGGAACTCACCTGAGATGTGAGATTGAGTTTTAGAATGGTTGTTACCATGGTGGGATCTCCAGAAATCTGTTGTTTCAGATTTTTACAACACGTACACCATCCCCAAGTTTACTGATAGCAACGCTTTTTATGTAGATCATACATATAATTGGATGACTTTATATACAGTATAGTACAGTAGTATACGATATAGCAGAATCATCTCAGCTCACATTTGGCTATCCAATTTCCTAACTCTTTTGCTGTTGAATAACTCAACTCTCATTTTTTGTGCCTCATCTAGGCTTAAGATTAGCTAAGCTTTCCTAAGAAAGGAAAGGAATAGGAAAAGACAAACTATTAAGGGAATTAGTAAAAAAAACTGGCATACCAATAGCACTATGCAAATATGTCCTAGATGGATTTAAATTAAATCTCATTTACTTTAATGGTCCTAATAGCTTGAACTTGAGGGCTGGTTCTGATGCTGATAAATGGACTAATACCCCTGTGAGATGAAGACCTGTGTTTTGGGTTTGTGTATCCCTACCTGCCATGGTGCATAGAAAGTAATAAATATATGCAAGTAGGCACTGGGCACATTGTGTGTAGTCCAAATCACCTGTTATGACTGAAACATGACAACAGATGTGTACAACCTGAGATCAGGTGCCCACTACATGTAGGAGTGTCTTCACGGAATTATAGATGTTGTTGAATCAAAATTTATTGCATCTGTTCAGTAAACTGCTTCAATTTTAAGTCATTTGCATCTTGGTTCATGTAGCAAACACTGTTCTCAGATATGAAAAAGTGGAGGTTTTCTTTGTTTTATTTTCAGTGAGCACTGCTTTTCATTTTCTTAATTCAACCAGCATGCAAGTTTTAACTCCTATGGCTTTCAATAGGGATGACGAATGGGGGAACTATGTATTTTCTGAGTTAACTGCTCTTATTTGGATCTGCTTTTTACCCCTGTGGGAAGTTATACAGGGTTTGGTTTTGCTGTGTTTTTTTTAAAAAGAAGCTAAATGAAGCCTTGATTTTCATGCACTGGTTTTATGCAAGTGGAGTTGTTAGTTGTTCCCCCTGTTGTGTTTCATGGTGGTGTTGTCACTGTGTTTCTACACCATAATTTGCTTGAGCACTTCACTGCTCCTTTATCGTACATGAAACTGTAAGGGTCAGTGATCCTCTGTACCACCACTTCCATTTCCTCATTACAAAAATTGACCTTCTTTCTGTTGTTTGAAAGGGCTCAGACCACTGTCATTCAGACTTCAAGACTGTTGAGCAGTAATAATAGTATAGGAAGTAGAAGCAGTGGCACAAGCTGTCTGGCTCTGTGCTTGCTTCCTGGAATCCATTTTGAATTCTATAACACAGGCAGCAGACATTCTGTGTTCCCTTCAGTTGTGTGTTGTGTGTTGCAGAAGAATCTCTGGATTTCTGTTAAATCTGTTAAGGTAATGTAACTACTGCAAGAACATTTGCCAAACCTTTTCTTTTTTTGGAGGTGAACTCCCCCCATCCTAGTTCTGACTCAAGAGGTTGGGGGGGAAATGAGCTCCTCTCCTGAACTCTAATGCTCAGGGGAAATAAAAAGATGTAGAAAGTATATTCATGTTGCTGCTCCTTCTTGAGAACCAGTGTGGTGTTGTAGTGGTTAGAGCACCAGACTCAGATTTGGTAGACCCAGCTTCCAATCCCTGGTGTACCATGGAACCCCACTGGGTGACTTTGGCCCAGTCACTCTCTCTCTGCCTAACATACCTCACCAGGTTGTTGCGAAGGTAAAATGGAGGACAGGAGACTGAAACTGTAAGCTGCTTTGGGTTCCCATTGGGGAGAAATGTGGGGCATAAATGAGAGAAGAACCAAAGTTACACTGTCTGGCAGGAGAAATAGGTCTCACCTGGGCACTTAAAAATGTGGCAACTGTTATGGTAAAGGAAGCCAGAGAGGGTGGAAGTTGAGGATACAAGACCAAACAGGTGGAGGACTTTTGGCTGGAAAGGTGAACTCTCATTATACATTCTATTCTAGACTGGCCATAGCTGACAGAAGACAGCTGTAAACTGTGCATGGTCTCTGTGGAATAGTTTTAGACACCTACCACAGAGACCACCTCATGATCGCCCCAGGTTCATCCACATTCTGATATTCCCAATTGCATGATACTGTATGGCAATGTTCCCTCTAAGCTGTGGAGTCTTGTGAGTAAAAATCCTACTTTCTGAGCTACTGGCATTAAAGATGTGAGCGAGTGATTTGATTACTGCATAACTTAGTTTGCTCTGGAGCCATCTTTCCTGAGCTAAGGCAAAAATGGGTGAGCCGGATGCTAAAAAACTATGAGCTAGCTCACACTAACTCAGCTTAGAGGGAACACTGCTGTATGGATGGGAACTACTTTCAACCCTACTTATTTCTACCAAAGTCCCGATTGTGATGTAATTAAAGGAAGCCAGAGAGGGTGGAAGTTGAGGATACAAGACCAAACAGGTGGAGGACTTTTGGCTGGAAAGGTGAACTCTCATTATACATTCTATTCTAGACTGGCCATAGCTGACAGAAGACAGCTGTAAACTCAAACAGGTGGAGGACTTTTGGCTGGAAAGCTGAACTCTCATTATACATTCTAGACTGGTCATGGCTGACAGAAGACAGCTGTAAACAGTGCATGGTCTCTGTGGAATAGTTTTAGACACCTACCACAGAGACCACCTCATGATCGCCCCAGGTTCATTCTCATTCTGATATTCCCAATTGCATGAAACTGTATGGATGGGAACTACTTTCAACCCTGCTTATTTCTGCCAAAGGCCCGATTGTGATGTAATTGCAATATGTTACAGTGTGAGAAGGACTTGTTGCAGATTGGTAGGTGAATAGCTCTTTTTTTACGAAATGACCCCTGGCAATATGTTACAGTGTGAGAAGGACGTGTTGCAGATTGGTAGGTGAGCCAGGCAGCTCATTTGATGTTAACAAGACTGTTAGAAAAGAAACATTAGTAGACCTACCACCACATGGTCTCTGGATTCTAATAGAGGACTTGGGCAATTGTGAACACAAGGGCATGAGGTGACGATATTGACAAGAGAGTCTACTGGGATTTTAGTCCTATCACTCTTCCCTCTCTTCCAAGCTCTAATGTCTCATCCTCTCTGTCAACTGGCTTTTTGCAGACATGAGAATATACATACTTACATAGTGAGTTTCTGCCAGAATAAATTTTGTTAGTCTTTATGGTGTCACTGGTCTCCTGTTTTACAGTCAGCATGTGTGGGTGATGATTCTAGATCCTTCTGATTTGTATACATCATCTGATCATTAGCACACAGCTTGGTCTGGTGATAATCTGAGACAGGTGAATCTATGCTTTACCTTTAGAGACTGAGTTCCTTTCCTCTTGTTGCTCTCTGCCTCCTTTTCTTGTTTATACTCAAAATTGAGGTATTTGAATTTTTTTTCTCCTTCCCCTTTCATATTCAGTCTGTCTTTCAATTGTGTTACCTTCAGAGGTCATTTCGGGGGGGGACGCAGTTCCCCCGGGTGAGGTGCAGGGGGCGGGGCACATGACGAAGCCCCACCCCCTGCTTCCGGCCGCCCCGCTTCCAGCCCTCATTCAGCCAGGAGGAGGCAGGAGAAGAGGGAGGGTAAGTTGCTTCCTCCCCGCCTCTCCCCACCCCTGCCTGCCTGGGGCCAGGGAGGGCCTTGGCGGGGCTTCCTCGCACTACCGCTGGCCTTGCAGGTCCACTGCCGGGCCCCTGATGTCAGGGGGTGTGGCATATGCTAATGAGTTATGCTAATGAGTTCCCCTAGCTCTTTTTTAACGAAATGACCCCTGGTTACTTCAGTCCCTTCAATATTACTAAAGTTTATTCTCTTTGCTCTCTGCTGACACTGTTCAGTTCCTTCATCCTTTCTCATATCAAGTGCTGTATAACATAGTGTGTGTTTTATCTTTCTTAATGCTATGAGTTTTTTGAGAAGTTGTTACATGTTTGTTTGCTTGTTTAGAAAACTGATATACAGCCTCTCTCCAGAGATCTGCTCAAGGTGGCTTGCAAGTAAAACAGTACAATAAAATCATAAAACAGCGTAAAAACAAACCATGATCAAGTTGGGGTTTTTGGTTCACATTGCTGACTGACACTTTAAACCTTTCTCCCTTATCTTTAAATCGATTCATCCCCTTCTACCACTCCTTTTTTCCCTCTCTTACATCTTTATCACCAGTCTGCTGATGCTTTTGAGGAAGCTAACTCACTTTCTCTCTCTCATGTACTCTTTGTAATTCTGCACTTTTTCACCATTGTTGCTTTTAAAATACTTAACACTTCTCTTTCCACCCTCCTTTGATTATAAAGCAGCAGGTTGAACCCATATTGAACTTGCTTTGTAAAATGCCCAGTCACAGGATTGGTGCCACATTATGGTTTGATCCTCCATGAATGAGTCCTGGTTTTATGCAGTACCTCATCCCCCTCCCCCTGACTCTTGCAAGTTGTCTATTAACTACAGTGCAATCCTAAATAGAGTTACAGCATTCTAAGCCCATTGACCTCAATGGACTCAGAAGAGTGTTACTCTGGCCCTGGTCACACAGAAAGTTTTGCCCCGCAAGAAGGATGGATCGGGGGTGCATCAAACGGGCGCGGTCACAGCACAACATCTGGGAAGCGGAGCGCACCCATCCCCGATCCGTCCTTTCCGGGTGAAACCGCACATCAGAAAAAAAACCTAGAAAAGAGTACTACCTACCTGAAGCTCCGCATCAAGGGTGGCCGTGGGATCGCCAGCGCACCCGTCTTTCACAGCATTCGAGGCTCCCGGCCAAACTGCGCATGTGCACACATGCGCAACCGGATGCCTCACTCTCCGTTCCATGGCTTCCCCTCCCCCCCGGCATCTGATCGTGTCGGGGAGCAACTGCACGGGGGCTCGAGAGATCTGTCTGATCCCGCCGCTGTGTGTCTATTTTGCTGTGGCTCAGAAAAGCTGCGCTTTGGCCATGCTCCCCCCCCCGTGTGATCGGGGCCTCTGCTTAGCACTGCGCTGTTAGTTCTGAATTAACACATGCCATTCTTCATTGTTGCATCCAGACCAGCTTGGCTTGTGCTTCCCTGTCTAAACTGGGACTGGCAACCAGGATGTGAAACTGGTTTGCAAGGGCTGCATCCAAACAGTGTCAAATTCAGCACTTTCATTGTGCTATAGCAATAATTTGCTAGTGGACTTTCATGTGCAGATCTGGAAGTGAAAGATTGCTGTACTGTAATGGCAGCATAATATCTAATGCTCTATATGCATCCCACACACATTGCCTTTTTGGTGTGTACTAAGTCATGGTGTGCACTAAATTGGAAATAACTCATTGATCCAGAGCACCATGAAGGGAAGGGAACATGCAGGCACAGGACCATGTAGTGCCTTCTCATGCTTTGGCATAGCTTCTGAACCAACAGATAGCTGCTACGTAAATAAAAAAACATATCTTTTAGCTAGCTAAATGCTCATGAATAAAATAAAATATGCCTCCACACATCCTGAAGACTCAAGCATGTCACTTTGCAGAAAAGTGCCAGTGGGCAGTGTTTTTTTTTTAAAAAAAATAAATATTAGACCAACTATAACAGTTTTTCCCTTCAAAAGTGACTTAATGGGGTCAGGTCAGCTAGATTCTCTTGCCTGCAGTGTGACTATATTTGGTTCAGTGATTATGCAAATAAAAGTACCACTAACCAAGATGTGCATTATATATAAAAACTGCTGATATTATAAGCTGTGTGAGCTCAGCTCAGGCAATTCACAAAGCACCATCAGAATCTCTTACTTGAATTGCTGCTCTGGAAGTCAATCAAAGACCCCAATAATAGTTATTCAGAATCAAAAAAGGAAATTAATTGCACAATCTAAAATGGATGCAAATGATAAATGTCTTGCATATGTGACACAGAAGGAGAGAAACTCTTGAAACACGTATAATGATTTAAATTTAAGATGCAGTTTAAGCAGGGATACTTTTTTAAAAAGCTAAAGGATAACATGCAATGTACCCTTTAATGTTTAAAGAGAGGATAGAACAGCTGAAAAAGCTAAAAGGCATGCCAGTATTTGTGTATTATTTGATGAGTGCCTACCTTTTAGTGTTAAACCCTGAAAGCATAAATGAATGTTTGTGTGAAAGAAACAATGTATCATATGATTGCTTTACTTTAATCTGCCCCATGGTCAGTGTTCCCTCTAAGCTGAGTTAGTGTGAACTAGCTCACAGTTTCTTAGCCTCCGGCTCACACATTTTTGCCTTAGCTCAGGAAGGACAGCTCCAGAGCAAACTAACTTATGCAGTAGCTAAATGGCTCGCTCACAACTTTAATGCCAGTAGCTCACACAGTAGAATTTTTGCTCACAAGACTCCACAGCTTAGAGGGAACATTGCCCATGGTAGTAGTATTATTTGAGAGGAGTCCTGTCTCGGTGATAGAGCATCTTCTATGCATGCTGAAGGTCCAGGTTCAATCCCCGGCATCTTCAGTTTAAAGGATCAGGTTGTAGATGATGTGAAAGACCTCTGCTTGAGACTCTGGAGAGCCACTGCCAGTCTAAGTAGACAATACTGACTTTCAGGGACTAATGGCCTGATTCAGTATAAGGAAGCTCTACGTGTTCATTGTTGTGTTCAGAGCATTGAGTCCCACCATACTTCTGAGATTCCTTTCTTTTTTTAAAAGAAAAAGATTAGGACCATTTGGATGTGACGTTCCCAATCCTTTACTGCAGCTCTTTCTCCCTTTGCCAATCATACCAAGCAGAGTTTGCACCATCCATCATTTGCAGGGCTTTCATGTTAAGGTGAATGATGGTTTCCCCCAGAAGTCAAGGTGGAAAGAACTGGAATGCATGAGGAGTAGAAAGAAGGGAAAGTTTGTAAGCCTGAACACTTCTACAGCTGACCAAATGATGGTGGCTGTTACAAAGCTGCATGGCATTGAATAAGTTTTTAAATCCGGAATTACACACAATATAGGCTCCTGCTGTATTTGTACACTTCTAGCATGATAGGTGCCAAGCAGGTACTCAGCGGGGTGCCATCCTGTATTGTTTTTGAATTTGGTTGATTCAGATCCAATCACTTAATTCATCAGCTGTGGTGCAGCAAAAACAGCTCCTATCTGTGTACTAATTTCGTTTCACCTTTCTTCTAGCTCAACTGGCATAAAAATTGGCACAATGCTTCCTCTAAGTAGCTACCATTTCAGGAGAGCAGATTCTTGCCCAGTCTTTCCCCAGATGTAATGGCTTTCTACATGTGGGGTGTTCTTTACATTCATTGCCTAAGAAAGAAAACAGGAGATTTTGTAGGATGTTAGTTTCCTTTGAGTAGTAGGACATCCCCTGAAGTCTAAATTGGTTCTATCCTGGGATGTCTGGAGCACATGAATTTTCTGAACATGTAGCTACGGCCATCATTCTCCATTTCTTTTTTGCCATATTGGAAGGTGGTGGCTGCTTTTAATGATTTTAATAGCAGCACGGCAGAAAGAAGCTTTTTGGGCTAGCTTCTGTTATTATGCCATTATATTGGCAGGAGAAGCTGCTGCTTTCAAGTGTTACTTATTTTATTTTTCTCCACTGGGGATCCAAAGCAACTGACATCATTCTCCTCCATTTAATCTTCACAACAACCCTGTGAGGTAGGTTAGGCCGAGGCTGTGGGCCTGGCCTGAGGTCACCTAGCAAGCTTCCATGGTAGAATGGGGATTCAAACTTGTATCTCCCATGTCTTAGTTTGATACTCTAACCACTATACCACACTGGCTGTCCATGGTATGCTACTAAAAGCTCAAGCATCCTCCTCCATTTGAAACCTTGCCCAACATTTAAGAAAATGCAAACAATAAGCCATAACATTGTGCTGAGAATTATTTTAGGTTTGGCATATAGAGCTCTGCTGCAGGAGGGATTTGCAGTCTTTTACTGTGGTATCTGAAATATGCCATTATATTATTGGCCCTTTCCACCTACTCCATTGGAATGCTTTTGCTAGGCATGCAATTTGATATGTTCGCATATATGTTTGCTTAGGAGTAGTAACAGAACACACTGCAAACACACTTGGCAGCCGCTGCAGTCACATTTCACTACAAACAACATATGAACTCTTTGTGTCTGACACTTCACACAATATGCTCTCTGGCTTTAAGAAAACATTATTTCATGTTCTTACTCTAATCAGTCTTGTCTGCCATCCCAGAGAACAGAGAGGTTCATTGTTATATGCAGCTGTCATTTGTCCCATCTCCTTGCTCTTTCTGACTTCAATATCTTTGTGGTATTTAGTGAAAGTAATTTTCACTTAGAAATCTTCTGCCCTTTCAGTAAGTGCAAGTATAGCACTTCATCAATGGCCAAAGAATTCCAAGCTATCTGGGATGTATCAGGACAGTTGATAAAACCTCACAGAGCAACCTATGATAGTACATCCCATCATAAATAAAAAAAAGTAGAAAGGGCCTTTGTCAGTGTTTATCTGTAGCGCTTTTATTCTTTGCCCTTGATTTCCTCTTCAGAAAATTGATGCACCCTTAAATTGAAGCAGGAGGCTTGACAGGTGATGGTTAGGGTGATAACTGCTCAGATTTCATCAGCCAGTGTTTTTCTGGTGGCGCAATTGTAGGAACTTTCAGCTAGATTACCTGTCATCCACTACATCAGATAAAAGAGGGAGAGTTGAAAGATGCAGTTTTGCCACTGTACCTTATAGGAAATGAAAAGTGCAGGTGAGGTAACAGTAGCTAGAAAGAAGTACAATTATTTTCTAATCAGGCTATTCTGTCAAGAATGTCAGTGGTGAAATTGGCAACCATTGGACAAAATCCATTGTTATATTTGCATTGTTAAATTCAGGGGGGGGGGGGAGAGAAAACTGCCCTAAAAGGGATAGTCAGTCACACTGTAGGTAGCACTTCATGCACTGCCATTGACTATAGTCATTTAATTTTTCTATGCCTTGAAAGCACGGTACAACTTATATTTAGACTGAGAAAATGACCCATTTTAGACTGTGTTTCAATATTCTTTCTTCAGTCGACTTCTTAGGCTGATTGTTAGGTTGTTCCAAATTTTTAACTATTCCACTGCTTTGTAAAAAGCTGTTTTATTGAGGAGCAGGTGCTTATACCAGGCATGTGTAGTGCTTGAACAAAGTTCTGGCAGGTTAGTCCGCTGCAACAAAAATAAACAGGAGTCTTGTGGCATCATAGGGCCTGACAGGTTTTTATTCCAGCTTCACTGTTTGCAGTCTAGATCCCACTTAGTCAGAGACATCTGATAAAGTGGACAGTAGTCCACAAAATCTTAATCTAGAACAAAAACTTATTAGCCTTTGAGGTCCCATTAGACTCCTGTAGATTTTTCTGAACAAAAATGCAAGTAGGGGGAGAAAAGGCAGGTAGTCATTTATTAAAAATATTTCTGGTTATAAAGTCCACCTCTTGTGGCCAACAAGCTGAATCTGCACTGAGGTAGCACTGCACACAATGTGGGTGATTTCCCACAAGCACTGCTCCACGCTCACTCTTCTCTTTGGCCTGATGGTACGTGTCAATTTCACACAAGCTGCTGCACTGGCTGCATTTTGCCCCGCAACTTTGCGTGATTTTCCCAGCATCTACTCAATCCTGCTATGAATATATATTGTGCATGGAGAGGAAGGAAAGGCAGCTGAAGCTGTGAGAAGAGAACAGTTTTCCAATAACACTAAATCGATGGAAACATTGAGTACAGAGACCTTGTCCTCCCATCCTGAGGAGGCAATGATGCTTTGGTGGGCTGGCCCTGTAAGACAAAGCTATTCTGCCAGGCCTATGGCTGAGGCTCCTGGTTGAGAGCTATATGGACCTTGCCAGACAGATTCCTTCTCCCTTCCCCCCATTCTTCCACTTCCCCTAAACTGCATTTACCCCTGGAGAAGGTGAAAGGTTGAGTTGCGCACCATCTGAATTGTGATGTACTCTTTGTGTTTTAAATAATTTGTAATAGTTTTATTATTGTTATCTGTATTATGTTATGACCTGGCCTGAGCCTTGCAACAGCAGGGGAGGGAGGGCCTAAAAGTCAAAAATAATAAACAAACAAATAAATATTATGCCTTCCTTTAGCAATTGGCCATGGTCCAAGCAATGCTAACTAACAATATCTTGTGTTTTAGATATGGCTGTAAAGCAGAGTGCCCCAACCTTTTCAAGCCTACAGGCCCCTTTGGGATTTTGAGATGGGGGGTGCTGAGTGCCCCCGCAAAAAGACTGCTGCTGGAGGCAGGGCCAAGTACAATGCCTCCCTTCTTGCTTTGCAAAAGGATTGCATGACGACCACACTGGAAACATGAAACCGCCTTATTCAGAGCCTGGACCTTGGTCTGTCAATATTAGGCCGATTCCACACAATCACTTGCTCTGGTGTCACCACCCAATAATATCCGTGGAAATCGATCAGTTCCCCACATGTTGGTCCGGGTTAGGGATTGACCCAAATCTAATGGTGTTTCCCCCCGGATTTTCCATCTCCGCTATTTTCAGGTTTTTTTTCTTTTTTGTTTTTTGCTGCGGTGTTGAAGTCGGGGCATTCCAGTGGGGAACTTGCGATTCGTGGCTGTCCCCTCTCCACCCCTTTAACGCCCCTTTGCTTCTTTCCCTCCCCTTCACTCCCATTCCTGCCTATCAACACCTCTTCAACGCCCTCCTGCTTCTCTCTCCCCCTCCCCCCTCTCCTTCCCGCCTGCCTGCACACCTTCTTCCCGCCTGCCTGCAAACCCCCCCTTCGGCATGCGCAGGAATTTTTTTATTTCCCTCCCCATGTTGCGTTGCAATGCAACAATGGGCCATTGTCGACAGGCATTTAAATGTCCTTTTACATGTCTGTATGCTGTTTTCTCATTTCTGTTCGGCAATTCACCATGTATAAAGGTTTAAGCATTCTTTTTCATGTTCGTATACTGTCTTCCCATCTGCCCCCTCACCCACTTCCCGGTTGCATCCCCCCCGTCCTTGGTGCGCATGTGCTTTTTTCCTTACAGTGTTGTGTTGCAATGCAATAATAGCCCATCGTTTACTGGACGCAACAATGGGCCATCGTCGGCTGGCATTTAAATGTCCTTTTACATGTCCGTATGCTGTTTTCTCATTTCTGTTTGGAATTCCCCATTTGTGTAAAGGTTTAAGCATTCTTTTTCATGTTTATATACTGACTTCCCATCCACCCACCCACCCCACTTCCCGGCTGCATTAATGGATGCTTTTTGCAGGCATCAAGAGTAGGGACCAATCGGCGTTTCAGTGGGCGGTGCGTTACAACGCAACCCCGCCTCCATTCAAAAAAAAGGAGGGAGAAGAGAGGGGAGGGGGTTCTAGACTCAGGGCAAGGCGATATGTGGAAATGAACACCCAGGCAAAACCCAGGTCAGATTTCCATAATGCGGAAATGCACACATAGAATCAGGCCAATGAGACCCGGCGGGTAAGGGGGCCAAAGCATTAGTGCAGAATCGGCCTTAGAGTTATACATCCTTTGGTTGTCCAGTCACTGGAAAGACAACAAGCCTGGAGAAGGAGGGGGTGGACTTATACTCCTGAACACTTAGCTCCCTTGATGCAACAACCCAGCTTTCTGATTGATAACAGTAGAACAGAGCTCCATCTCTGCTTTGCAAAAGCAGCTTATGGCAATAGTTGATCAGACCTGAAAGGGCAATGGAAGTGCATGGTGGTTAGGGATCAGTGTTCCTGATCCTCCAGTGGCAGCGGCTGCTATTGTAACCACAGAAAACCCTTTCATTTGAATGAAGGCAGCCAATAACAAGCCAATAACAAGCCCTGCCTCACAATGGGTCCCACCCACTTTCTGAAAAACTTGGTAGGTGTCAGGGGAAGTAGTGGCACCCATGGCACCCATGGCGCCGCATTGGGAAATCCTATTGTAAAGAATAAAAGGTGGACACAGTTACTGTCTTCTGATGAAAACTGTTTCGGGTTTTATAGGTCAGAAGTGTTACTATAACTCTAGCCTGGATGATAATAGAGAGCCAGTGGTAACTGGTGGATGTAATGTGCTTTCACAAGACAAGCCATACTGTTTTTGCACCAATCGAAGCTTCCAAACCACAGTCAAAGTCAACCACAATTTTTTAACATAAGGCATAGTTTCAGAGAGTAGCCATGCTGGTTTTCAGTAGAGTAGAACAGCTAGATTTAAGTCCAGTAGCACCTTATAGACCAACAAGATTTTGGGGTATGAGCTTTCCAGAGTCGAAGCTACATGTGTCAGACACTACTGGACTCAAATCTAGCTGTTAATTAGACACAGTATTTCATGCCTGTCATAGAAGTGTCAACATCCCTTTAAGGAATCATTGTCTGATTTATTAGGAGGAAGCTATTTCACAGAGAACAAAATGACTCTTTGGTACCTTGCTGTCTGGTGCAATAAAAAGGCAAGGTTCAAGTTCCTGCACAGGACACTATGAAAAAGTTCAAAATAAAACTTTTTTTTTTTTGTTACAGAAAATTCAGCAGCTGGATAAAGATGAGATAGGGATCAAGACTGAGAGACTTACAGTGCAATCCTATGCAAAGTCACACCCTTTCGAGTACATTGCCTTCAATAGATTTATTATTAAACTGATAAGAACAGATGACTTGGCCAAAAGGCCAAGAAGCGATGCCTTCAATAGATTTAGAATGCTGTAACTCTGCTTTGGATGCAGTGCCAGCGAAGTGAAGACAAGGGAAATGTAAGTGGAACAAGTGACAGCCATCTAGATCCAGTGAGGCAAGGGCAAGTCGAGAGACAGTCAGCAGTATGAAGAGGAAGGAGGCAAGTCAGCAGCAGCCACCATTAGGGCTTGACCTGGCAATATGTATAGTGGGTAGTCAAGGCTGAGAACATCCTTTGCTTATGAGCTTCTAGGGCAATAGTTAATGAGCTCAGCAGTTTTGGTGCAGTAAATCAGATTAAGAGAACATAAGAGAAGCCAATGTTGGATCAGGCCAATGGCCCATCCAGTCCAACACTCTGTCACACGGTGGCCAAAAATACCAGGTGCCCTCCAGCAGGGGGGCCAGGACATTAGAAGGCCTCCCACTGTTGCCCCCCCCAAGCACCAAGAATACAGTGCATCACTTGCCCCAGCCTGAGAGTTCCTATCTAGCTCCCTAAGAAAGCAATTTGCTTTATGGCAAGCTGGTGTTGGTTCATTCCATATGTCCCTTGACATGGCAAGAGTCAGGCAACTTGAGTTAGTGATGTATCTTATTAATCAAACCTTTGAGCAGCCTATAGATGTTTTTGTCGGCAGAGTTTAAATATGCAAAGGAAGTGGAGCACTGACTGTGTAAATACGTAGGTTTATTAAAGAAGAACAAACTGTTATAGAACATAGAAGACAGAGGGAACCTTAACCTTCTAGCCTAACTGCTGTGAGAAAAATAACGAACAACAGGAAACTCTGCAGGAGCAGGAAGTCTCCATAAGAGCCAATCAGGAGATGGCAGGGACACAATTTGAAATTACGGTCAGTCCCTAATCTTGCTGTGCTAACTACAAGTCCTTCAGCTGTTCCCTTTTAGGGTGATCTTCATATCTTCTTGATAAGGCTAAACTATAGACTTTGCATATTCCAACAATTTTATGTCTGGAAATGCAGAACTGTCCTCTGCACTTCAAGGTATCACTCCTTATGTTTCTGGGTACGTTTATTAATTTATTAAATCATTTTACCCTGCCTTTCCTCATTTTTCAAAGTCATACAATGATAGTTTAAAAATAGGTTACCTACATAGGGATGTTCCTGAACACTATCAGTGCCATCCTAAGTAGAATTAAATCCTTCTAAATTGACTTCAATGGATTTACAAGAGTGTAACTACACTTAGGGTGCGATCACAGACATAATTAGCCACGCCATAGGCATGAATGCTGGGCAGATTTAAAGGGCGTGATCAGACACAAACATCTGCCCAGTGTCCCGCACCTGACGGCAACCCGTTTTGCCTCACCGCAGAAGCGGAGTAAAAAGACACTGGGGAAAGTCCAGTAGCAAACGGGTTTCTACGGGCCACAGACGGACTTTCCCCTGTGTTATCGCTCCAGCAGGCTCTTATGGCGTTGGGATGGTCTGATCATGCTATCCCAACTCCGTGCTGTTGTTTTTCCCCCTTCTCAGTATGCGCATCATTGCATACTGGGAAGCCCTCAGTGTGGAGATGCAATTCAATGACCCGCCATTTAAGCAAATAGAAAACAAACGGCGAAAAAACCCTGACTCAGTTGCGTCCGATGCCTGCAGTTTCAAAGAACTGTGTGATCGCGCAACTGCAGGTCAATTTCCTCCAGGGTAAATAGCCTCACTTCCCCCACACGTTATCTCGTGTGTGTGACCGCAACCTTAGGATGGCACTGTAAATATAAGTGTAGGAGCAGTCAAGGTATAAGAGGATTTCTGCTAGAGTCCTAGCTATTCTTGTTGAAAAGTATCAGGGGATCAAAACAGCCTCTCCCCAGATACCTGAACTTCAAGAACTGAGGGAGGTACATAGGACCAGGAGCAGGGGTCATTTCCTGCTGGAGAGTCCCGGAGCAGCGCTCCAGCAGTAAGGAGCCCAGGCCCTGCCCTCCACCTTTCCTAGCCACTGGCAGAGAGACTTGGGGGAGATTTAAATCCCTGGGTTCCCTGCCCGACCTTCTCCAGGTGCCCCGCAGCCATGGGGCACCTGGAGAAGATTGGGCGGGGGAGCCAGGCATGTCTGCTTCCCTGCCCTCCCTCTCTCCAGGTAGCCCACTGCGGCAGGTTGGCTGGAGAGGGGAAGGGGAGGTGGGCAGACAGGGCCCCTTTCCCCCTGAGCCTCTCCGCTTTTGCAAAGAGACTCAGGGAGGGGGGATTTAAACTCATTTGCATATGCCTTAACTCATTTTAAACATGCCTGCCCTTTGTCAGGGGGTGTGGCATATGCAAATGAGCTCCTGAACCTCTTTTTCTAGGAAATGACCCCTGACCAGGAGATATCTCTAGCAGCAAGAGTAGCCCTCAGGCGCAAGACAGAAATGGAAACTGGAAGGGTTGAGAGGAAACAAACAATGTAAAATATCTACTTGTTGCAAAGCATGCATTTTTAGAACAGAATTGCCCCCAAAGAGTGCTTCATGCTGTGACGAAAGACTGTTCATCACTGAATAGGGATGGGAAAGTTCCCATCAACCTCCCTCAAAGCTATTTCTTTTTTAAAGCTCTCTCATAGATTTTTTTTAGAGAAACTCGTGCTCTCCGGATTATTTTTCTTCAAGAAAACTCAAACTAATGATTGAGGGAAGTATTTTTCCTCCTTCCGAACAACTCCCTGGCTCTTAAAAAGTAGGAATGGCATTCAGCTCTGGGGCGGATTTACTGGTCTCCTTATAGTTCCCATCTTTACCAGCAGCAGTCAAGAGAAGATATCATTTTGGGAAGTTTGGGGTTATAATTCCATTTTCCTCCTGCACTGACAAATCTGATGCTCCCCAGCAGGAAAGTACTCTCCTGAAATGCTCAGCATTGTCATTTCTAGTTAAGGATCAGGCCTGTGAACTGGACTTCTCTTGTCTAGAGATCCCTCTCTGTTCGTATGCATAGAGCTTACTGGTAGCATTGAGACTGGGACTACATGGGAGAGGAAGAAGAGGTTTTAACCCCCCAACCCTGCCTGGTTTTGCTGTTTGAAGATGGCCACTTTGCACTATTAGCTGTTTTAAGGGGGGAAAGACATCTCCCTTAAAGGAAAAGAGGTTTTTTTTAAACTGCTAATAAGAGCATGGGAAGCCTGGTTTAGAACCCAGCATCTCAGGGGGCATTTTGGGCTGCAGCAAGCAAGAAAGTCACACTCCGTGGGTGGCAATCCTTCTTCTCTGTTGGATATAAGTCATATGGTGTTTCCAGACTTGGAGATACTGAAACAGTGTCTTTTTGCTCAGAGATGGAGGGAAGGGCTGCATCTCTATGGTGCAGCATATGTGTTGCATTTATTGATTGATTGATTGATTTTACTGAGCGGACCATTTCCTTGCTACTTTTCTCCCTAAAGGGACCCAAAGCTGCTTACAGAAAATTCCAAGTTACAAAACTGTTTAAACAAATACCACAAAGAAAACACAAATGGATCTGGGATGGTACTGATCCAATGAGCTGCCTACTGGAGGGCTGAGGTCAACCCCAGTTATCTCAGGTTGACAGTTTTAGGAAAGAAAATGTTTTGCCTGAGACCTTAGAGAACTGCTGATCAAGAGGACAGTTCTGAGCTAGATAGACCACCTGTCTTTGTGTGTGTGTGTGTGTGTTTTGTGTGTTTGTGCCTAAAAGTCATGGTTGACTTCTGGCAACCCCTGGTGGGGCTGGGACATTTCAGAGAGGTGGCTTGCTATTGCCTGCCTCTGTGTCCCGGCCCTGGTATTCCTTGGAGGTCTCCCATCCAAGTACTTGCCAGGGGTGACCCTGCTTAGCTTCTGAGATTTGACAAGATCAAGCTTGCCTGGGCTACCCAGGTCAGGGTGATAGACCACCAGTCTTGATGATATAAGGCCGCTTCTTGGGTGAGTCCTATTGTATTGTATTGTTTTTGGAATATCCAATCCTGTTGATGGTATTGACTCACTCTGTGTAATCTGCCTCAAGTCCACGTAAAAAAGGCAGACTATAAACAATGCAAATATAAATAGATATATAATTTCAGTGTAGTGTAATGGGCTGGCCACTGAGGCATCCCATACATAATGTTATGGCCAGATAGTACACTGCTTTATTCCTCCCCCCCCCCATGTCTGCCATGAAAGGAAATGTTAGGCCCTGATTCTGTGACAGACCCTGTTGTTTCAGGCTTTCTCCAGAGATTGCAGTGCTTTTGTGTATGACTGGCATGTTGATATGCTGCCATGGCATATGTCAGCTGTGCCAATCCCCAGGCTGATTGTTGTATGGTCAGTGGAGGAAACATGGCAGAAGAGAAAACAGTAATAGGACAAAACCATCTCAACGACACCATGGCAAGTACTTCTTCCATGCGCTACTTTTTGCTTTGCTTTGTTACTGTTGCATGGGAGGCTGACATGTTGGAGGCACCTTTAGTCAAAACATGCATTGTGAAGTGCATGTGAAACATGACATGAACTGGGGTTAGCCCTTTCCTTTAGAGAGCTCTGAAGGAAAAACCCCGTCACCTTGTTTTTCTAAATCACAGAATAGATCTTTCTAAACACCTGATACAATATAATAACAACATGCAAGCAAGGTGATAGGTCTTAATGAAATTACCTTATTTCCATGTGATAAAATGTTTAATATTATTTTGCATGGTATTCTGCCATTTTGCAAGCAGATTAAATAATTCCCTTTAATGAAATCTGGTATAATGAAATTTGGTTGTGCGTATTCACGGATAAGAGATCTTTAAAGCTTTCTGGCATCCTCATAATGTAGGCACTATAAAATAATCAAGATAAGTTGGGAGATAACATCTATACATTAAAGCCTTTGTTTAAAGCTCGTTCAGAATTTAATAAGCCGCACTGAAAGTGGTTAAATTATCTGAACAGATTTTGGAAAGAGAGCGGAATCTGCTCATTTTAATATACCTTCAGAAATATTTTACTTCTTGATGATGACAGCAGCTCTTACTGACAACTATTAATACATTATAAACACCCCATCAGAGTTATATAAAAACATGTCAGTTTTAAAGAGAACATCTTTGACAGCAAATTTTCTGATTGTGAAACAGCTGTGCCTCCAGTACAATGCATTAAGTAGTTTATTCCTTTTAGATAGTTAAATTGTGCATGAAATGTTGCTGGCGCAAGGGCTCCAAATCTGGCCTGATTAGCGAACATCTGTTACATTGGAAAAATTCATGTCTACCCTAATTAGCTGTCAAGCTGATGTACATCAGCCCTGATGGTGAGGGATCCTGCGCTGTTTAAGTCAAACAGGTTTCTCTCCTATCCTATCACCTGCCCTTTCAAATGCCTTCCTCTGATGTGCTGCTGTAATTAGAGATTATTGAAAATACAATAGAGCAGGTTATGGTCAGTTATAGTCCCATCTGTGCCTTCCCCCCCCCAACCCAACAAAATTTATGAACTCGTACGTGAAGTAGACTAAACTGCTGACAGCTAAGTGGGTTTATCTGCCTGCTAATCTTAATCCACTTTTGTAAGTGGATTTACAGATAGCTTTAAAGTGATTCCAGAGAAACCTTGTTGGTTTTCATGGTTTGTGACTTACCCCCTTACATTTGAGAAATGCTCATATTTATGAATCCACCCTTTAGGAAGATAGAATGGGAATCTATGATTGTTCATTTTGTTACCTTGAAAAAAGGGTAGTTTTAGAGTTAAAGGCTAATAAACTGTAATACAACAATCAGGGGAAAAAATCAGTGTTTTTTTTTAAGTAATGGGTTTCAAAGGTACAGAGAGAAATTTTATGAAGCTGTACTCAGAATATCAATCAGGTCTATCCAATGGGGCATATTCCCAGGAAAGTACCCTTGGAGACTGCACTGACAGTGTTTACATTTTCTAATTATTTTAAAAACGTTTAGGGCAAAATCTGTTTTTCTGCACATGCATCTATGTGTGCAGAGATGGATCTCGTACACCTCAACAGAGTACTTTTGCATCTCTCTGAGTTTTCTCTTTTGTCCTTGGTTTTGTTTGTGCACACATTGCCCTGACCTTGCCTGGTCTAGAGTCCAAAGCATGCCTCTTGTATTAGAGGGGCATACATGTATTCCATAACAGGGAAGAGCCAGCACACAACCATGTGTATTTGCTGGCTGATAGGGAGGGAGGAAGATCATGCAAGGCAATTATTTAACTTCGTAGAAGAGGAATTCCTATATGCATAGCTATGCCCAGGGACATGGACCATGCCCCAGATCTTTTATTGTTTTTGGATGCAGCTGTATAAGTTGTTCCTGTCTACAGTCCTTCCCTACTCAAATAGGCCTAAGCATCTGTGACTGAAATCTCTGCCGGTTCCTCCCTTGTATATCCTCACTTTCACCTCCCTCCCTTCTATATGTTCTGTCCCTTATCGATCACTCTTTTGAGCTGGGACCTGTCACCTTGCATTCTGTAATGGTCCCACATAAATGATATTTGGATAAATGCTTCATCCTTAAGGAACACTGGTTTGGATTTCTTTCTAGAATTTCTGCAGGAGCAAGGAGGGTGGGATTTTTGCCTGTGGGAGACCTGTGTCCCCCCAAACTATTCCTGGGGTCCCCCCATCTGTCAGAAACAGCAGTTTGGAAGTGTTTTGACCTACCATGGGGGGAATTGGTGGAAATCACCTCCCCCTTCTTGTATCCAGAGAAATTCTTGTCAGGATCCAACCCCAAATGCTTCCTATATGCCCCTTCCCCTCCCCACAACAGACACCCTGTGAGGTAGGTGGGGCTGAGAGAGCTCTGACAGAAACTGCTCTTTTTCAAGAACAGCTCTTATCAGAACTATGGCTTGCCCAAGGTCATCCATCCAGGTGCAAGTGGAGGAGTGGGGAATCAAACCCGGTTCTCCCAGATTAGAGTCTGCACACTTAACCACTACACCAAACTAGAGGGTCGTCAGAAAACCACTGTATGTACATAGCTCTGTACTTTTGAATTCCTGGCCTTAGGCCCCAGTTTGGACTCCTGAGCATATTCTGGCAGTTGGGAGTTCTGAATATGCAGAGTACTTATAATTCCTTAGGAACTACCAGAAAAGCCCAGTTTACACATGTTGAACTGGTTTGCAAGCTGACAGTGCAATCCTTTGCATATTTACAAATGTAAATTCCAAGCATTTAATCCAAAATTAGTCCACATTAAAAATAAGTTTGATCCAACAAAAAGAACCACCCCCATGATCCAGTAAAGCAGACCTCACTCTATATATTGTTAAAGTAACAAAATATTTGAACAGAACGATGAGCTTGAATTCTTTCAGCTGAAAATAAAGGTATGGCATAGAGGTAGTTATCTGGTTAAAAGTACAATTACAAATGTAAATTCCAAGCATTTAATCCAAAATTAATCCACATTA
Organism: Gekko japonicus; assembly: GCF_001447785.1. Lineage (NCBI taxonomy): Eukaryota > Metazoa > Chordata > Lepidosauria > Squamata > Gekkonidae > Gekko > Gekko japonicus. Next base: position 531,382 of record NW_015175388.1, on the reverse strand, counting down.
ACAAATAAGTTTGATCCAGTAAAGCAGACCTAACTCTACATATGTTAAAGTAACGAAATATTTGAACAGAACGATGAGCTTGAATTCTTTCAGCTGAAAATAAAGGTATGGCATTATGTATTATAGAGGTAGTTATCTGGTTAAAAGTACAGTGTTTCTATTAAATTATTGGCCCTTTTAATTATTGAATGGAGATCTGCCCCTCTAAAGTATGGAGGGCTAGGATTAGAAATAGAGTAGAAGATTTTTTTTCCTTGTTAGATTCTGGACATGGAAACACTGGAATCTCACAATAATGATCACCCGTACAGCTAAATGAAAGAAAAAGAGGTATTATACTATGAGAGAATCCTAATTTAGAAGATCCTAGTTAAGGTTACCAACAGTCTGACTTTTCAGCAGTCATGTTCTACTTGCAGTGGCTTAACCAGTTAGGCTCTAACAAGTCAGCTGTTATTTTTTCCTGAGTTCAAAATAATGTTTAAAGGCTTTTGGCAATCCTTGTGTGGATTTGGAGTTGTGCTGTTTCTCAAAATTTTTAAATGGATGATTCCATTCTAAGCTTATTCTTTCAGCTAACACAAGGTATATGTGTCTGCACACAGTGTTTGATGTGTAAGTGCCAAAATCCTTTCATACCATTATGCATATTACAATGTGGCATACAATTATATACATATACCAGAGGAAAGGATATTTAAGATTAGTTGAGCAAGGTGGCTGCAAGCTCTTGTTTTGTTCTGCTTAGTAACACTTATACACTGTCCCCTCCCCCCCGGAAAGGGTTAATACCTCTTGTGACTTCTGAAATGTGATAGATGTCACTCACACAGGCAAAGAGACTGGCAGAAGTCTGCCATGAAAGTATGGATATGAAAGACCCACTTTGGCCTTATCCCATGTGAATGACAGCAGAAGGTGCCAAGGAGACAATGGGGCTGTTTGGGAAGGCCACTAATGCCACTAAGGGATTAACTCAGCCTACAAATACTGGAAACAAACTGTTGTATCTCATGTTATGATTAGGCACTCCTGCTTTGGCACTAAATTGGAAGAAGTAAAGAACCACTAGGACCCAAGAGCTTGGCATGCCCAGTAGGAATATTTACATGCGGGATCTTTTGCTGTTACTGATACATTTTGAAACTCTTCTGTAATTTCAAAAAACAGTTTGCCTGGTGTCATACTATAACCTTGAATGCTAGGAACTGGCTGTGCTGATGTTCGGGTCATGGTTAATATTTCTTCATTTTCTTAGTTTTGAGACTCTGTAAATACATACTGCTTTACTATAAATTTGTGTGCCTTTAACACAATGGTGGACATAAAATTTTTTACTTGAATGTGACTGCTGGATTTCTGCCTGTTTCTGATGATCCAAGTTGTATGCTAGTTCTTCGTGCTCTCATTTCATTTCCTAATCATCTGGGTTTACATTATTGCAACCCAGTGCACCTCAGGTACTGCCAGAGACTGTTTGTTGTTATGGGTAGAGACCTAAACACGATCCTCTCTTGAAGTCTTAGAAGCACCAGGCCCTCAAGCCACTTAATAGTCTTGCAAAGCATTGGTTCACTTGCTGATGCTGCCAGCTGGTGGGCCAGTGCTCTGACAAGTCATTGAGCAGCTTAAGGGCCAGACGAAAAGTTCTTAAGGTCTTAGGGTTGCCAGGTCCTACCTGCCATCTGGTGGGGGCTCCTGGGTCTTTCCCAGGATCTTCTGCCATGTGCACAAAGCACACATGGAGCGATGACGTTACCCGGAAGTGACATCATCATGTCATGGATGTTGGGAGGTGACACTCTAGGATTTGGGCAAAACTCTATGGGGGTATTTGCCTTCAAAACCATAGCATTTGCCCAACAACTAGACTGTCATCCCGACAAAGATGATGCAATGATGTCATTTCTGGGTGACGCCATCACGTCAGGGACATCACCTGGAGACCTCAGGTACTGCCAGAGACTGTTTGTTGTTATGGGTAGAGACCTAAACACGATCCTCTCTTGAAGTCTTAGAAGCACCAGGCCCTCAAGCCACTTAATAGTCTTGCAAAGCATTGGTTCACTTGCTGATGCTGCCAGCTGGTGGGCCAGTGCTCTGACAAGTCATTGAGCAGCTTAAGGGCCAGACGAAAAGTTCTTAAGGTCTTAGGGTTGCCAGGTCCTACCTGCCATCTGGTGGGGGCTCCTGGGTCTTTCCCAGGATCTTCTGCCATGTGCACAAAGCACACATGGAGCGATGACGTTACCCGGAAGTGACATCATCATGTCATGGATGTTGGGAGGTGACACTCTAGGATTTGGGCAAAACTCTATGGGGGTATTTGCGTTCAAAACCATAGCATTTGCCCAACAACTAGACTGTCATCCCGACAAAGATGATGCAATGATGTCATTTCTGGGTGACGCCATCACGTCAGGGACATCACCTGGAGATGTCCCTGTTTGGGGCTGGGGCTTCCCCTGCTGGTCAGCTGTCTGGCAGTGGATTAAAGCCCTGGAAAGCAGGGAAACCCTCGCTGGGACCTCGCGGCTGGGAACCCTATAAGGTCTGGATGTTCCTCCTTGGACAGAATTTGCCCAACTTCTGTTGCAAGAAAAAGAGGAGGAGGAGGAGATTGGACTTTTACCCCACCCTTCATTCAGAGCCTCAGAGTGGCTTTCCCTCCCACTCCCCACAACAGACAGCCTCTGAGGTAGGCGGGGCTGAGAGAGCTCTGAGAGAACAACTCTGAGAGAACTGTGACTGACCCAAGGTCACCCAGCTGGCTGCACGTGGAGGAGTGGGGAATCAAACCTGGTTCTCCCAGATTAGAGTCTGTGTCCCTAACAATTACATTAACAGGGCTGAAATTATATGAAACCAAAAGGCAACTGATTAAAGACATTTATTAGTATTAGTATTATTATTAACAAAATAATAATTTATAGACCACCCTTCCCAAAGGGCTCAGGGCAGTGAACAACAGGTTAAAATATACAATAAATGAATTACAAATTACCAAAAAAATCAGTAACATTAATAGATGGCATAAAGTGCAGTTTGCTCTCTCTCCGTGTGGATCAGGGACTGATCATGGAGGAGGCGATTGCAAGAGCCATAATGTAGGCCATTGCTGTCCTCAACTAAAGGTCTGGCAGAACATCTCTGTTTTGCTGTCCTTAACTATAGGTCTGGCAGAACATCTCTGTTTTATGTGCCCTGCAGAACTGAGCTAGGTGCAGAGGTCACCAGGTGGAGAGTTCCACCAGGCCTGAGCCAAGGCCAAAAAGGCCCTGGCTCTAGTTGAGGACAGCCAGACATCTTTTGGGCCAAGGACCACCAGCAAATTTTGATCTTCTGAATGCAAGGCTCTTCAGGGGACATAACAGGAGAGGTGGTCCCTCAGGTACACTGGTCCAAGACCGTTAAGGGCCTTAAAGGTCAAAGCCAAAATGTTGAAGCGGATCTGGTCTTCAACCTGGAGTCAAGGCAGCTGGTGAAGCACAGGTTGTATGTCTCTCTCTCTCTCTCTCTCTCTCTCTCTCTCTCTCTCTCTCTCTCTCTATCTATCTATCTATCTATCTATCTATCTCTATCTCTATATATGATAACAGATATTTCAAATGATAATAAATGTGATAAAGATTAAATTGTAGTTTTTAATGTGTTTTTAAATTATTGTTGTTTTGTTTACACTGTAAACCACCCTGAGTTCTGTAAGGCATAAAGTTGGCTAATAAATGTTTTAAATAAAATAATATTCCAAAAGAATATCTGTATTCTATTTTTTTTAGATGTGTGTGTGTGTGCGTGTTAGCAATTTAATCTCTGTTACAGTTGGCATAACAGAGGAACTGAGAGGAGAAGTGCTTCAGGAGACTGCTAGTTCAAATTTCACTTCTGCCGCAAACCAGGTGGCCGGAGGTACACCACTCTCATTCAGCCTAAGTTTCACCCGTCTGCAATATCAAGGATAACAATGTCAGCATACTTTACAGGGCCACTGCAAGGATTATAGCAATACGTGAAACACTGTGAATTCTGAAAATGCTATACCAGTGTGAAGTACAATTACATTATTAATCAGAGATGTACCGATTGACTCACAATTTGCAATCAGTTTAATAAATTGTTTATATTAGAACAACTATTTGTTTGTTTGTTTTTAGTTATTTATACCCTTTTTTTCTCTGCAGTGGGGACCCAATGTGCTTAAAACATAGTTCTCTCCTGCCTTTTATTTTCTAGATTTTTTTTAAAAAGCTGATTGCATATGCTGATTTTCATACAGCTTTCTGACAGCTTTCCCCTTCCTATCCACCACCATCTTTTCTTCCAGTCTGCTCTTAACCACACATTCTGGAAATACACACAAACACACACACAAAAATTCCAGTCACAGTGAATGGCTTAGAAATGTGAGTTGTCCCCCTCTGTCCCTTATGGCTGTCTGAAGTAGTGTGTAATAATAAGAAATTCAGGTGAACTGTCCAAATTGGGAAGAATTTGGGAATGCGTGGTCTTGCCATGCTTTCCCTCAGCTGTCCCCAAGTATTTTCTTCCCCCAGAAAGAAAATATCAGCATACGAAACAGGTTGTTACTCCACTAAGGAAGAGCTCTCCACAGCTTTCAACACATGAAATGTGGCTTTTGACCTCAAAATTAGAGCACCTGCTCTCTGGATAGCCAAAACTGGATTAAAGCTGTATCACTTTTGATGCCTGCCCTGATTGCATTGAGGTTCTTCATGCCTGCTCCCCCAAGCCCCACACACCAAAATGGGAGCAGCCAGTCAAGGCCAGCCTATCCATTAGGTGCACACAGGTGATTGCCTAGGGCATGACAGATGGATGGATGCCCAAACCAACCCTGTTGGCACCTCACCCATCTGCTCATTGTGTTAAGGTCTGCTATAGCAAGCGACATGGAGGGTGGAGGGGGGTGGGATGGCAGCTTCCTCTGTGGTATGGGCAGTGGCTTTCCTGTGGTATAGGGGATAGGAAGGCAGGCAGCAGTTTCCTGCCAGCCCTGCAGCCTGTAACATATAAGGTGCTGCTCATAAATGGAAATCTGGAGAACTCTATTGTGTGTATTCTTGGGTATGCACATAAGAATGGGTGTGGTCCCACCCAGTTATGTCACAAGTCAGTGTATTGATGCTGAGGTAACCAATACAATAAAAGGCGGTACTTTTGAAATTTTAATATGTAAGTAGAAGACTTAATTTCAGCAGGTGAAGGTTGCTAAAGCACAGTGCAGAAGAATGAGTAAACTGCACCTGCTGAAATGCCTTCTTCCACAAAAGAAGAATAATGATAAAAAAGAAAATTATTAAATTATGTAAATAGTTCCAAAGGAAATAGCCACTATACAGGCATTTATGGTTAGAAAATATGAAACTGCAACATGGAAAATGGCTATAAGTTACTATTTATACTTGTGTCCCACCATGTAAAGCAGGATTTTTAATCTGAAGTGGGACTGCATCAAGAAAAGAACAGCAGGAGATTTGCCATTGAACTTGGTCCAGTGATAGAATGTTTAACCACTCAGCATTTTCCAGCCTAAAGTAGGTATTCTTTTTAGACTAAATTGCCAAATAAAAATTAATTTTCTTGTATTTATATACAATTGAAGTAAACTGACTTTTATACAAGGGCAAGCCTAGATTTGTAGGCATCCTTTCTGGCCCAAGTGCCTAAAAAGCAAAGTTGACCTGTGAAGATGGTGGCGGGTTGGCAAACAAAAGGGGGGGAGGGGGGAAATTAGGTTTGTACTTGGGCCAGACACACTGGGAGCAAACTGGTACTGTTGGCACCTTAGGGGTTTGTCTTGGTCCCTTGGGTGGAGAACCAGCCTTGTATGCCAAGCAAAATGATATGGCATGCCACAGTTCAGAACACCTAAGAAGGGGTTGTCCATCCTGTGCTAGATCATCTCAAACACATTCAGACTTTAAACTATATGATGCTTGATCTATATACTGGGTCTAATATGCCATGCAAAAGACTAATGCTGATTAAACTAGTATTTTAAGTGAACATTGACATCAATGGCATAGGGATGCCAGCCTCCAGGTGGGACTTGGGGATCCCCCAGAATTACAGGCTCATCTCCAGACTACAGAGATCACTTCCCCTGGAAGGTGGACACTACAGAGATCACTTCCCCTTGGAAGGTGGACACTATGGCATTGTATCCCACTGAGGTCCCTGTCCTCCCCAGGCTCTGCCCCCAAAATCTCCAGGAGTTTCCCAACCTGGGGCTGGCAACCATACCCCCATCCATTTCCAGTGGCCAGGAGTGACCTGGCAACCCTACCTAGACAGGTAGACAGTGGGTTTGATCTGATGCAAAATTTCCACTTGCATTAAAGTGCAAGTGGAAATGCACAATAGCCTCTTGTGCTGAGTCAATTTTTTTGTATTGCCACTTGCATTTCTGCTTGCACAACATCTTGTGCAACCAATTTCTAGGCAGTATAATATATAAGGAGGAAAGTGGTAAGTGTGGTTCAAGATCTTGCAAAAGCAGAATTGCACTAAGTCCATTTATTTTTAGAAGAGGAGGAGGAGGAGGAGGAGTTAGATTTATATCCCACCCTTCACTTGGAGTCTCAGAGCAGCTTACAATCTCCTTCCATTCCTCTCCCCACAACAGACACCCTGCTGAGAGAACTGCTCTTGAGTGAACAGCTCTGAGAGAACTGTGACTGACCCAAGGTCACCCAGTTGGCTGCATGTGGAAGAATGGAGAATCAAACCTGGTTCTCCACATTTGAGTCCTCTGCTCTTAACCACTACACCAAACTGCAAGCCAATGTCTCGAGAAAGAGACTAGTGAATGAGCAGCAGTTTGAGGACAAGGACCTGAGTAAGGATGTTATCATATCTTCCCATTTCTAGCAGGGAACAGAGTTTTTGGAGGACTTTAGGCTAGAAAGGTCCAAGAATACTCTCCAGGAAGAAGCTCCAGGAAATGCTTTCCTGACCTGTCCTGACCTGTTCAGTGGGTGGGGGAAAGATGATAAAAACTCTTTGCAACAGGAAGGAGGCCTCTTTTCCTGGAGTGCTGAGGATATGAGTGGGCAAAGACCTCTCCACTGAGGAGGCAGCCATTGACCATGTGGTTGGCCTGGACAGCCAAAAGGAGCTTCAAGGTAATGTCAACTTCATAGAGATCTGTAACTTCTTAACGCTAAAAAGCCTGTCCTGTATTTTAACATCTGGATATAGCATGGAGAGAGAGAGACAGAGAGAGAGAGGATTGCATTTTTATCCATTTCTTTTGTGTCCCTTGCTCAAATCTGGTGCTATGTTTAAAGTATACTTATAAACATTTTCTTTTTTACAGAAACTTTGTGACTTTAATGCTGTTAGTGGAAATATACATAGCTTCAACATATGCCAACAATTGCATGGGAGGTATCAGTATAAACTGTATGTCTTTAATATGGGGAATTTGTGCAGGTTTAAAAGCCACAGATTAACACCTTCTGCATTAACACCTCCCTTCTTATTGGCAAAATAGAAGGTCAGTGTATTTGTAAAGAGAATCTGTAGCAAGGAGATCTTTCTGAATTGAAAAGTATGCTCTCACTAACTAATGTTCTCTTGACTGCTTTGCTTCCCACCAATTGTGTTGCATGGCTGTGATGCTATATATCATATGAGACTGTAGGGGAGACTGGACAAGCCATGAGTCATTTTAAGGGATAAGAAGAGGTCTTTCCAGTTGTTAAATTATTGATATATAATTTATTATTGATGTATTATTTAAGATGGGATCTGGCTATTTCCACCTCCAACTATCCATAAATTTTCATTGTCCTTTGACCAACTGTAATAGTTAGAATTCAAAGTATGGTTGCCAGGAATGGCAGCTGGTAGGAGATGGGGGGAGGCAGGTACTTAATGCAGGAATATTGAGTATGTTTGGTCCACTTATTTCAATGGAATACATGTTCAGGTAAATTAAGATTCAAGTAGTAGGCCCATAATTCCAGTGTGATTTCATTGAGACCACTCTGCTAAATGTTCCAGTTTTGGCGATTTGCTGATGGGCGCATTTCATCGAGCTCCGATGAATGTGACCCGTGATTGTAGCGGAAACAGACAAACATCTAAGTGGATAGCTTCCCCAAAATCCTCAAACTTAAAAGTGGAGGGAATCAAGCTGTGCTCACCCCGGGAGGAAAAAAAAGCAATCTTAAGAGGTAAAGGGGGGAAAGCTGATTGGAAAGCATCATACAGCCCAAACAGAGTGCAGACTGTTTAAAGAGTGAGATTTAATAAATTTACAGAGACTTTTTGGAACTTTTTTCTAATGTAAACAATGTCACATCGGGCTGAAAAAATGGCGCCGAAAGTGAGATCTTCTTCTTCAGGAACTGCTAGTTCAGCAGCTTCTGCTTCCAAACCAGAAGCAACTATAGACTTTCCTAATATGTTAGCCACTGCATTGCGCCCTCTACTGGACCAGATGACCCATCTTAATAATAATTTTGAAATTCTCCAAAAACAGCTAAAAGAAACTAATATAAAAACAGAAAAAACAGCAAAATCTTTGAGAAAAAGTTGATGCTAAGACAAAAGCATTAAATCATAGACTGGAGGCAACAGAAAAAGAGAAAGACTCTGATAAACAACAGCTGCTACAACTACAAATGGAAAAACATAATATATCCTGAGATTCCAGGATATCCCGGAACAAAAAGGAGAAAACCTCAAAGAGATCTTAAGCGAAGCCCTAGCACTGGTAGTAGATCTCAAAGTGGAACTTATACAACGCAAGATAGATGTAGTCTATCGGACTTATCCAGACTACATCAAGAAAAATAAACTACCAGGTGAAATATTTGTGTAATTCTCCAAGACGTCTATCAGAGATGTAATACTTAAAGCAACCAACGGGATTACTCTAAAAATCAAAGGAGAAGAAACGAGAATTTTAAAAGACATTCCATTTGAGATAAGAAAGAAGAGACAACAATATAAAAAACAGACAACCTTTTAACAGAAAAATTCCACTCCCTACAGATGGATCTTACCAGAGGGACTTATCTTCAACTTCGAGGAGAAAAAAGAAAAATAGACTGTGTTGCAAAAGCTAAAGCTAAAACAGAGAAAGAGATAAGGAAAGTGGAGGACAACAATGCAGAGGAAGATAACAGCAAAAATGGTTCAGGAAGAAGTGGCAGTACACTGGACAGCTCCTCAGAAGAAGACTCTGAATCTGATATGGGAGAAGCCGCCCTCAAACTCCTTAAAGTCAGATGGGACTATGATAAAGATAACCATAAAGGGGAAAGGAAGAAATAATTGAAGCAATTCTGAAAGTTTAATATTACTAAGTCTAATATACCAGAATACACCTATTTAGCTAATATTGTTTGTGCTGAATTATATTTGAAACAGTTAGTCTCATCCTTCATCTTTAGAATGTTAAAGCTAAAGGGAAACTTTGAAATAAGCTAGTTGTATCGTATTAGATCCTTGTTTAGCTTTAGGTTTTAGTTAGTGTTGCCTTATCACTTGCCCTGTGTAGTATGTAGTGAAAATGCAATACAAAGTTTTTTTAAAAAAAGGGGGGGGGAGCTAAATTTCAGAGAGTACCAAAACACAGTAAAATCTATGCCTCTGCATGGCTAATGGTGGGCAAACTCCTGGTAGTATCTACTAATGCCCGCTGACACTTGTCTGGTTGACACTCATCCAGTCGATGACAAAATGGGGTGGGGGAGAGATCTTTGTCGCTGTGAAATAATGTCACTTCTGGTGCAGCCTGAAGCACCAGCATCGTACTGGGGCAATGCTCTACCCCTTGCAGAGGACCTCCATAGAGTTTTGTAGCAAGTGCTTGAGTGTTGTCCTAGTACAATGCCAGTGCTTCTGGGTCATGCCAGAAGTGACATCATCTCATGGTGACAAAGATCTCTCACCCACCCTGTTTTACCATCGACCAGATGAGTGTTGACCAGATAAGTGTCAGCAGGCATTAGTAAATACTACCAGGAGTTTGCCCACCATTAGCCATACATAGGCATAGGTCTTACCGTGTTTTGGTACTTTCTGAAATTTAGCAGAGTGCTCTCAATGAAATCACACTGGAATTATGGGCCTACTACTTGAATCTGGTCACATTCATCGGAGCTCGATGAAATGCGCCCATCAGCAAATCGCCAAAACTGGAACATTTAGCAGAGTGGTCTCAATGAAATCACACTGGAATTATGGGCCTACTACTAGAATAACAACCAGCTGCCATTCCTGGCAACCATACTTTAATTTACCTGAACATGTATCCCATTGAAATAAGTGGACCAAACATACTTAATATGCATTTGAATAATCTACCAGTTTACCGCAAACTGATCTTTATTAACTACATTTATGTCCTATATTGTTCCATAAAACTGAAGGCAGTATACATGGGGTGTTCAGATAGTCCACATCAGACCTATGAAAAGACCCTGGCCTGCTTAGCTTCACATGTGTTCTGAACAGTAAACTACTCTGGCTATAAAATACTGCTCATATTTGTCTTTATAATAGGGACTAGGCTACAATGATAGCTGGCTGTTGCAGCTAACATTTTTTGGAAAATATTTAAATTAAAGTATAATCTTTTGAACAAACACACTTACCAGAATTTTCATGCATATCAGAAATTTGAAGCAGGCATGATTTTAAAAGGATTACATTAGCAAAAGTGTGCAACCCCTCCCCCCCAATGAGGTCAGCTAAAAACTGCTAGTTTGCTTTCCTATAACCTTTCAAGAAAAATAAATCATTAAGTATACACCATAAGTCAATTCTACTCACTCCTTGACAAATTTATACCTATCCTTAAGTGTGAGAGCAATAACATCAGGTGTCAATTACTCCTAAAATATCGCTTTTAAAAAATGCTGAATTTACATTGATAAAGATGTGATGGCATCCTATCTTCCCAGCTAATGCCCAAGAGAGTACCTTTCCCTCTGGTTCCTCTGTCCCGTAAAACCAAGGCTCAGGTGCTCACATTTTACTTCCTTACTGCAAAGCAGATATCGATGTAAATCTCAGATACTGGAAAGCTAAAGATTGATATTTGAGGTTTTATCAATATAGTTAAAAGTCATCTGTGAGATTAAGGATTGAGTGTTCTTTTGTTTGTTTTGTTTTTGTTTTAGAATGACAGAAAGCTAGAACTGAGCACATCTAGGGGTGAGAGCGGGAGGAATCCAACCGGCTTTGTAAGAAGAAAAGTTGAAAAAAAAATGAAATGTAAGTTTTGTGTTGACATAATCCGGGTTAAATCTAAAAAAGAAAAATACTTACTTTTGTCAAATGAGAGGCTATTTTATCACTCAGAGAATGTCACGTCAATTGTAAAGCCATCAGCCTCCAGGCTTGTTGGTGATTGCTTCATATTTACTGTTAGTCCAGCAATGGAGATGGTACTTTTACAGTCTTTGGACAGACTAGAGAGTGTGACATTTAAAGTGTTGATTTTTGCAGCACTTATGTTAATTGTTGTAATTTTCCTGATGAACCACCATTCTGGTTGCCTGATGCAGCCAAGATAGTTTTACATTTTCTATGCAGGCCTCCTTGCCATTTGGTCTGTGTAGTGTCAGCTTCGAGTGCTACTGAAAGCAGACAAAATTGCAAGCAAATTGCATCAGATTGCCAACATTGTGAAAAGGTAAATTGCTTGCAAATCTATTTAAACCACTGCCCTATTTTCATCAGCTTCAGTACTTGGTATTCATGATTGCTTAATTGGCGACCTTTCCTATTGTGTAGTGCTTTATGGTGTAATGGAAAGCGATCTTTACCAAACCAATTACCCTTTTTTTCTCAGCACTACATTATTGCTGTGATTGCAACTGCCAGTCCTTTGTAAATGAACTTTCTGATTTCAATGATGTTTTTAAAATGTAAGATAGAAAAAAGTGGCATTCATATTGTGCGATGTTCTATTTTGAAGCCTCTTTGTAGTCACCATTGTCTGGGAAAATGGACTGAAGGGTTACACAGTACCTACAAATATCCATGTAACTATTATTAATATTATTATAATGTCTTCCTTTGTACTGCAGCTCAATTAGGAAAGGATAGGAGAAATATTTTGTCACCCTGTCAAGTGCACAGGAAGTGCTTTTGAGGCTTCTTTTTGACACATACATTATCTCCACTAATAATACAAGATTCCTTTTCAAGAAGTAGGAATAAGTGTACAAAATCCACCAAGTCCCTTTAAAAATCAAATTTTGCTTCATTAAAAAAAATTAAATGGAATGATTACAAATCCGAGGTCTTGAAGCGGCATGCATTTTGAAATAGCCTGGGCAGCATAGAGTGGTGATAAATTTGAATGTTTCTTAGGTCTAAGTGGTAGGTGCCAACTATTCGTCCCATAAATAGTGAGATGTTGAAAGGAACACATATTATATTTATATATTCATACACCATTATTAGCAGTTTGATTTCAGCAATAAGTGTCCATTTGTTTCGAACATTTGAACTGATTTGGTTCTGTATAAAAGGATCTCCTCTGTAAATTACTTCTCACTCATATCTTTGTAACATATAATGTGACAGTGCAGAATTCTAGAGAGTTTTAGTTTGTGTATTTGTTTATGTGATTTCAGAAATTATATCATTACTCATAAGTGGCAATGCAGAAAAAGCTCTACAAGCAATTTAGTCATTCTCTAATAGAGTAGGGAAGGTAGCAAATGGATGCATCATTATACCCCCTACAGATAGGAATTCTACTGCAGCAATAAAACCAAAAAAAGGTTTATTTTACTTTTGGCCCTTGATTTTAACTAATAACTAAACAGTTCCTTGGATTAGACTTTTGGAATATTTTGGTTACCTCCAAACACAATGGTTTTGCTTTGTGTTGTAATTTTCTTTTAAGGCTACATTATTGTATATTCTACAGCTAAGGATAATATTGGGGATTGTGAAATGTAACATGCATCCTGCAGATGCTTTATTTTGAAAATCAAATTTCATTTGCTATTTTGGACACCTGTAAATAATGTACAAGTGCGGTATAGTCCTAATCCAAGCAGAAGCTGTCCTCATGTCATCAGTTAAGCAGTGCTATATTAACATATATCTATTTTGGCAGTGTTTTGACACTCGCCGCATAAGCAGAGCCAAATTTTGATTGTTAGGGCTATCCATTGAAGGAAAGGTGAGAATCGAGCACTGGAGTGCAAAAGATCAGTAAAAAGGGATCTCATGATCAGCACTTTCAGATGTTTTGTGAAGTAGGGAATCAGTTGCCTTGGGGAAATTATTTTTTGGCTACATCTCCATGGCAAAAGTAAAGTCTGTTTTTGCCTTAAAAGGTTTTCCACCACTGCATGTCTGGGTCAACTGATGAGATCCACATCTAAAGCTTCCATGAGGAATTTGAGATTTCTCCCCATCATTTTCTCCATAAAATTCCTAGACTGTATTTTTTTCTTTGCAAGTTTCAACTCATACAACCTAAATGTGACCTGCTGCGAACTAAGAACATTGGTGATTGTCCTTGCTTGAATGGCACTGATAGTCATATTACTTTTCACTTGACTACTTTTGGAATATTTGAATTATGATTTGAGAATTGTGGTGTTGTCTGCTCTTTACTCTTTTCTGGTAATTAACATGGTCACTTTCTTCTGCCATGCCCTTTCAAAACCCTATTATCATATATGTTGCTTCTAACCTACAAAGTGGTGTGAGAGAGACTATGTCCTCCCTAATAGAACCGTGTGTCCCCCTTGTTCACATACCAGCTATTGACTCCCATCAATTAGAAGCCATTTTAAAACTGGATCTGGATAAAGTGGTGCTGTGAGGCACATGGCCTGGTACAGAGGATGCTCCCTTGAAAATTCAAGAAAATTGTATATAATGGGCCTTGCAGGAAGGAAAAAATAGGAAAAAATCAAGCTTTAATTGGGTCAGGAATTAGGCCTTTAGTTGTTAGCACTAACGTCTACATCCACACTTGGACCATGGTTATTTCCCTGTTAATAATCCTAAAGTTTCACATAAGTCTGTGGCATTTTTATCTTTCACATTGTGCTCCAGATTAAATTATAGTGTTCTGTTTTGTATTTTCTTTTGTCATATCATGTTATCCCAGTTGCGAGTAATGTATTTTAATATATAAATATGAGTACTTTTCTTCTCCTACTCATCTGATGTTATGGTACCTTAGCATATTAGCCTGCTATGACTTTTCTTATGGTATCAGTTACTGGTATGTAATTACATTCCTACTTTATTTTCAGTCTGATAGGCACCACAATTGTTCACATTTATGTGTTAGAGATCTTGCATAAACTCTGCTTTTATACAGAAGTTGCAAAGCATATAGAAGAGATGTGCAATTGATCTGATTAGCAAATTACAAGAGTTTACTAATGAACTACTGTTAATGTCTGTCTGTATTGTATTGGAACAAAAGTGAATATTTTCAAAACTGAACTTGAAAAACATGCTTTTAATAAATAACAAAAATGCATTCATCTTAACAATCAGTAATTCATAGTTGCTAGTATGAGTCACAGCTTAGTAAATGAAACTGTAAGAAAGAGAACAGAGATATTGTGAAAAGAATTCCTTTTATTTGACTCACATTCATTTTAGCATTGAATAATACTTAATTTTTCAAATAGCTCTTAAAAGTCTTGCACCAGTTCAGTGGGAAAATACAAAGGCACCAGAAATAAGATATTAACATGATGAAGTTTTGTGTGATTGCTCTTGCCTATGTGGGCAGAACTAATGCTATCAGAGAACTGTCATCAAGGAGGCATGGAAACCACTTTCCCATGGTGTGGCACAACAGGAATAATGCCTGTGGAGGAACCACATGAAAGAGTTCAATGATGAATGGGTTGCTTCCCATTCAAACATCCCCTGATCTTCAGAGAAGCCACCGTTGCCTTGGAAAGGAACTGTGTCATTTGCACTGTTCTGTCCTCATGGTTCCACCATCTAGACATACCTGGAGTCATGTAGGGACCATGCCACAGTAAACAGGCCTTATGAATCAGTCTTATAGCGGTATTCATCAGGATTATTTGTACCTGTAATGCAGGGTAAGTACCTAGCTCAGTTCCAGATGGATTGTGGAACTGCTAACATTGTCACTCTTTTTGTGAAATGACCAACATTGGTGTCCTAGAGTGGCCGAAAGGGGGGAGGTTTGCTATTTTCATTCTTTAATTATAGGCATCCTTGGGGGGAGGGGACCCACAAATCCAGGTGGTTTATATTACAAACAAAGACAAAAAGAATGAAGCACTGCAGTACTACAAAGGACACAATTCTCACAAACCAGTTTTCTGATACAGAATCAACATTAAACCCTTCACAGAATCAGAATTGAGATAGTTGGCCACATTTTTAAAAGTACTCTGAAACTGTAATGCAGTTTAACTGTAAAATGATGTGTAAAGCTTTACAATCCAAAGAGCACTAGGCTTCATAACTTAGAGTTTGTAACTATAGGAGCAAGGTGATCTAAGTCCTAGCAGTGATTCATCAGATACACTGGAATATTATGATTGAAGCAGAGCAGAGAGCAGAGCTACCCTGCTTGATGGAGAATGGAAAAAATGGGTTTTTTTAAGTTTTTCAGGAGAAAACATGGCAGGGTAGTTGAAACTTGAGGGAGAGCTTGGTGGTGAGGCAATGAAGACATCAAAAATGGGATTCCTATATCAGTCACTGAAACCACTGAAACAGGAACTGGGAAACAGGCAAGCCAGAAACGTAATTGCTCCAGTGGTTACCTATACAGCATAGATTAGAAGTCTGGCCATTACATGAAAACTCTCGAGTAAATGTGCTCTTGTTGTGTTGACCCTAAGCTTTTGAACTAATATGCAATTAGTTCTAATGTAGCCATTATTTCCCATTACAAATCATCAGCTATGTGGTATATAACTTATCCCAAGCCAAGGTGTCTATATTCTATGCACTGACTGTATTCTTGCACATAGAAATGTGCAGTGTCCAGTCTCATGTTTACATTTCCAATCTAGGGCTGCGGTCACACACACACAATAATCCATTTTCAATCCACTTTCACCAACTGGATTTTACTGGCAAAATCCAGTTGGAAAGTAGATTATTTAGTGGGTGGCTGCAGCCTGAGAGAGATATCTTAGATCTCATTCTCTCAGCTAGAGAAGTAGATGATGGTCTTGGGTAGAAAAATTAAAGTTAATTCCTTTGTCATAATCAGATCACTCCTTGTTGCAGTGTAGCCTTGTGAGGGCCCAATCCTCTGCAGGGATGGGGGAGTCAGTTAGATTGGTCTGTCCCTGATGGAGCCAGATGGGTTTTTTTTAACCTGACTATCCTTAGACTTTTCTCTTGACATGACTGATGCTCTTGTGAAGGCCTGGGCAATCAGTGGATTTCAGAGATGATGGACCCTCAGCACTTCTCAGCACTGTCTCCCATTGAACAAAGTTCAGTCACATGGTTGGCATATTAGGGAGCAAGTGGAGAAAACCTGAGGTTGGGCATGACTGAATTCTGGCTAAAGCTCATTTTGGAGCCTACTCAGTGGCAGTTATTGCAACACAGGAATATTAATTTTCCACTACTGTCATGCCCATTCAGTGACATCCACTGGGGCAGTTCTGAATGCTGTTATGAGAGTGCCTTATGAGGATTCCCAGGGTGCTCAGAAAGAGACCTTCACTAGGCACTTTGCAGATAAAATTGCTTGCAGCTACTATGAGTTGGATGCTACTATGAATGCAGTACAGTATCTGACTTGTTCTAGGGAACTGTCAAGTTATTGTTGCTTAGAAGAATTTCAATTATTGTACTTTGAGGACATGAACAGAATACTTGGAGAGGAGCAGCCTACCACCTGTTTGTTTGACCTTTCCCTTTTGTGGCATAGAACTTCTTGCCAAGTGTGTATGATAGCCAAACTAGATGTTACTTTTTACATGAATTCACCAGGGGGACTTGAAGCTGCAAATTCCCATCGCAACTCATGTGTAAAAATGTACAGACTGGCCTGATTCTGATTGTGACAGGAGTTCCCATCCCCGCCTGCACTGTTTTCATCAGCTGAAATGACCTGGGGGTTGAGGGGCAGGCATTATCTGCCCCATCGGGAGGCTGCAACTGCATGTCTTTAGTGTACATGCAGCCTTTTAAGGGGGCAAATAACAACTGCCCGGGCAGCCCCTGGACATTTTAGCTGCTGAAAATAGTGTCAGCAAGAAGACCCCCTGATCCTCCTGTGCTGCTTTCCTGATCAGAATTAGGTCCCTCTGTGCTTTTTGCACATGAATTGCCATGAAGACTTGCAGCTGAAGTAGGGCTGCACATCCCTGTGGTGAATTTGTGGAAAAAGTAATGTCTAGTTTGGCTCTGAAAAAGCTGAGTGTGTGAGGTGAGTGAAAGATCAAGCAGCTGAACAGTTGGTTTGAGGAAAGCGATAATTTTCTCAGAGAGAGAGAGTATAAACTTGGATGCCATGTTGATTTTTAGCTCATATCTTCAGAAACCCACCTTAGATGCTGCCAGTTGTTCCAGCTATCAGCCACTTACAAATCTCCCCTTTTTGGCCAAAGCATTGAGCAACTCTGTGCCAGGCAGTTCGGGATGATGTTGGTTATTCATACCTATTTTGATCTGACTTCTAACCCAGTGAATGTACTTGGACAGGAGAAAGACAAGAACACTGCAACCCTTTTGCAATATTTGTACCTTCCATGGCTTTTGATAGTATCTTTCTGGACCATATGTCTGGGATGGGAATTGGTGGCATCCTGCTGCAGTAGTTCTCCTTCCACATGAAACATCAATTCCATAAGGTGTTGATGGGGGACTTTTGTTCTGTCCTATGGCATTTTAGGTAGAGGATAAAGCAGAACTCTGTTTTGTCTTTTGATATGCAAAGGCCTGGGAAAATTCAGGAAAATACAAGGGCTTCCCCCTCCCCCAAGAACTCTTTTTTTAATTTTTCCAATGGGAAAATTGGAAATTTTGGAAAGCATTAAAAAATCTCATAGAAATTATATTTTCTTTTGGAAGGAGTGATTTTTTAAAAGACAAGCTATGATGACCTTGCCCTCTTCCCTCCCTCAGATGCAGGATTTTCCCTCTGTTTTTCTTTTCCTTTCTGACTGACTGAGCAGCCCCTTTATCTATTTTCTTCTTTCCTGAAAATCTATGGCTGTCCCACCCTGTCGCATTATTATATTTTAATGCTGGCTCAGCCCAGGAACTTGAGGGAAGCGACAAAATCATCCTCTTAACTTAAACTTCTGAAATGGCACACGAGAGGTTTTAGAGCATTCAAAAATAAACAAAGTATTTTATTCAATGTGGAGGTGAAATCAGGAGTAAAATGTCTGAGGTAAATCAATAAGAACTCTAAGGTAACAATATTTTCACAAACTGCGGTTCATATGTTTCCAGCAATTGAGAGTTTTAAACTTTTCACAGTGTTAGAATCTTTGAGATGAGAGGCCTTTGTTTCAGTGTTTCCTAAACACTCCAGTATACTTTCTTGAGTTTAACTGACTTTTCAGGTTTCAGAAGGCAGGGATACACTACCAAGTATCAAAATTCCTTCTCTAAATACACTAGGGATCACTCCACTCTTTAGAACTATCTCCCTTATCAACTGGGCAGGGAATTTCTTCTCTCTAACTAGAAGATGTTCAGCCCTTTTTCTGGGCTTAATGGGTTCTTCACTGATCCACCTTACCAATGTTCCCAGTCCTCAGTCAGTATGAAACTGTTTTCCATCAGAGCTAAACTCTCCTCAGTCATAGTTAAACTTTCCACAGTCATGGCTAAACTCCAACTGAGTTCTCTTCAGCAGTCAGTTCTCAAGTCTTTTCGCTCAATAGACGGGCTCTGTGAGGCCATAACCCTTCATATGTTTATGCAGCACTTATGACCTTTGAAAGCACAGTCCATCACACAAGCCTTTACTAAAAATGCGTAGTGTGAAGACTTTTATCTAATGCAGTCTACAGCATTAGGTAACTTATACAACTTATATAACAAACATAGGCAATATCTTTTCAAGGATATGTTTGTTGTTTAAATGTATGCTGGTCTAAAGACTGTAATAAAACTACTACAACTAAATGGGAATGATTTTATAATTGGCGTGACCTTGTTTGGTTACTACAGAAGTTGAGTATTTTATTTTTTGCTTTTATTTTTCCTACTTCTCAGATGACAAAAACTAAGATACATGTGCTAAGGCAGCATCAGGTGCAGCAGTTTGCAGTGTTTCCCCTCTGGAGTATTGTGTATATTCATAGTTTTACTAAGGAATATATTTCTGAGTAGAAAACTAAGCCTGCAGTAATCTATTTGTTGTTGTTGTTCAGTCGCACAGTCGAGTCCAATTCTTCACAACCTCATGGACCACATAACACCAGGTCCTGTCTTCCACCGTCCTCCGAAGTTTGCTTAATTTCATGTTCGTTGCATCAATAACACTATCTAACCATCTCATCCTTTGCCATCACCTTCTTCTTTTACCTTCAGTCTTTCCCAGCATCAGGGTATTCCCCAGTGAGTGCTCCCTTCTCATTTGGTAGCCAAAGTACTTGAGCTCCAGCTTCAGCCTTCCAGGGAACAGCCAGGGTTGATTTCTTTTAGGATTGACTGATTTCATCTCCTTGCAGTCCAAGGGACTCTCAAGAGTCTTCTCCAGCACCATAATTCGAAAGCATCTATTCTTCGGTGCTTGGCCTTCCTTATGGTCCAGCTCTCGCAGCCATACATTATTACTGGGGCAGTAATCTAATCTGGATGTTATTAGTGCACAGATCATTTTAAATTTCTTAAACAACACTAGTATAATTTTATATGCAAATTAAGATAAAATAATCAATTTTATGTTGTTAAACTAGTAAAATAAGTTTGTTTGATAAGAAAGTAAGTATTGCATTCTGTGTTCTGGTGACATCCAAGTTGCCCAGGCTAGCCTGAACTCATCAGATTTTGGAAGCTAAGCAGGGTCGCAATGCAGAGGCAGGCAATGACAAAACACCTCTGAATGTCTCTTGCCTTGAAAATCCTACAGGGGTTGCCATAAATCAGCTGCAATTTGACAGGAAAAACAAACAAACATCTAAACTAGATTACTGCAGCATGTAGTGCACAGTAGTTGGGTGTCTTTGAAAACTGTTCAGAAACTTCACTGGTTCAAATACAGCAGCCAGTACAGTGTTCACCAGTACAGAACTTAATTTTTCTGGTGTTGTCTTTTGTTAAGACATTTTCTGATTGTCTACTGTTTAAAAGATCTTCAGTGGCTTCTAGTTTGTTTTCAAGTACCAATCAAAGAACAGTTTTCAACTTCTCAAGTTATCCAGAATCATTTTGGGCTTAATATTAGCATATATGAAGGACTGCTTAACCTTCTGAGACCTTACTCCATTGTGCTTTCACATTCAGAAATTAGGCCATTGGGGTTAATGCATGGCTGAAGCAAGGGCGTAGACTTTCCAATTCCCGGGGGAAGGTGGGAGGTGGCCAGTGGTTATAATGGTATCTCAGTGGTCTCCTGCTGTGTCCTTTATTTAAATTCACTTTTAGAACAGTTACTTTAAGTTCTGCAAATATACATACCATGTACATGACAAACAAATGGTCACAAAGTCGAAAGTATGAAAGGCAACACAGGAGTCTTGTTTCTACCTTATTCTTAAGGGTGACTTTGTACTGAAATTTTCTAAATTATGGCATCACAGATGCCTTCATTTGGTAAATGCATGGCTGAAGTCTCTGAGCCAGAATACCAATGTACAGAGTTCAGAGTCATTCCACTTTGCAACCTGTCATTCCAGTCCCAGAGCAGTGAGCCTGTTCCCAGGGGCTGTCCTGTCATTCCATTCTTTGACCTGTCATTCTAGTCCCACAGCACAGATTCTATTGCAAGGGAGCATCATTCCACCCTGTGGACTGTCATTCTATTCCTAGGGACTGTAATTCAACTCTGGGGGCTTTCATTCCAGTCCCAGAATAGCCTATCTGGGACCAAAGACCTTAATGGAAAAACCATTCCACATTTTCTTTGCAACTTTTTTAATGCTGCAATGTATTTCAGTGG